>NC_135659.1:59840793-60131544 GCF_964188315.1 Podarcis muralis
TAAGAGGGAAATAGCTGTCAGCTGGTTCTCCAAAGGGAGCGCTGCAGAGTAATAGGAGCATCAAAAGGGAATGAAACAAGCTCATCCTGGGATGTAGCGGATCTGAAAGGAAAGATAAAGGAAAGGAGAGCGGGTGGGGAAATGCTGAAAGAAAACACAACAGAAGAACAGTGCTGGCAGGGTGAAAAGGGCAGTTGCATGACTTTCTTGCCACTGATCTCCAAATCACAAGGACATATACAAGAGGAGGAAAGAGGAGGAGATAGCAAGGGGAGGAGAGGGAGGCTGCTGATGGGATGACAAGGCTTGACATCTTGCAGCTAGACTTTTCTGGTTCAGTTCCTCTCAGCCTCAGTTACCCAGGGACACCATTGAGACAGCAGCCCCCTGAAATTAGAGACGGGTTGGCCATCAAGCATTTCAATCAAGATGTTGTTGGGCTCCAGCAATGGGCAGGGATGATGGGAGTTGTAGTCCAGCAATAGCTGAAGGCCAAAGGTCCCCCAATCCTGGTCTAAATTAACCAAGTAATTTATAAAGACAATGGCATTGTTGGAAGAGTCCTCTCCACCACAGGTTTCCAATCAAAGCTGACTCTGTCATCAGAATAACTACTTTTGGTGTCCTTTCCTATTGTTAAATAATTATAATTACTTTTAGGTCTCTATTGACCTGTCAATATTTTGTTTTAATAGAAAAGGTAATGTGATATGTTTGCAGGAAAATATATATATATTTATATTTCCTTTTCCATTCAAGCCAGCAAATGCTTGTTGTGAAAACAAGCAGAGCTGGGGAAAAGGTCTAGGGAAATGACACCAGTTACTAAAGAAGGAAATACAGTGGCCGACTCAGGAGGACTGAGTCAAAATCTGAATGCAAAATAGAGCCTTGGAATCTTACAAGTTGAAGGATGTCTAACAATGCCCAGATAAGCCAATTGCTCCTTCAGCCCTTTGAATTTCAACGTCCTGTGCAATTAGAAGAAACCCTGAGAAGTATGTGTTAGGGGGCTTATGATACTGCGCCGAAATAGCTGTGGAAATTTAAAACGAGGGGGAAATCTTGTTTAGCTATAATAGAAATACATGCAAATCATCTTTCCTGTTTAGCTAAATTTGATCAGCATGCATCGTGTATGATTTGAGTCATCTTTGTGCGTAGAAGCACACCAGTAGGGGATGTTGCCTGCACAGGGCACATGGACCAGTGGATTATACTAATGTGCCTGTTATGGGCTCCTGATTGATATGGTGAACAATGAAAAGTCACGTATCTTTGCAAGGAGTTTTCAGCTTTTAGAAAAGTTCTTTCCAGGGCAAATGTTTCCCCACTGTTACTTTAGAAGAGAGGGACAGAAGAAGCCTGATCCCTTTTTCCTGTTGCAATGTCCTGCCTTTTTAAGAACCTTACTTCTGTGCCTGAGCACATATTTATTTCTTTATTATCATTATTACTCAGCACTCTACTGTGTTCTTCAAACATGTGGTATTATGCATCTTCTCTCTGTAATAATTGCAGTTGGGAAACTGAGTCTGACAAGAGAGGGAGACTTGCCTAATGCACCCCCCCCCGCCCCACCCCATGACTTCCAAAGCTGGGGTGAAATTTCATAGAACCATAGAATTGTAAAGTTTGAAGGGACCCCAAGGGTCAAAGGGATGTCCAACCAGTAGATTGTGATCTACCGGTAGATCCCCAGCAGATCCTGGTAGTTCACGGGATCCTTATCATGTACAAATAGTTATGGGGGTGCTAAAAAACTCTGCAATCCTCCCCAAAAAAGCTGAACAACTCTGGGTAATCCACCCACCCCACGCACGCTCCTTCTCCCTCCAATGACAATGGGTAGATCACTGCCAGTTTTTTTATACTGGGAGTAGATCACAGTCTCTTGGGACTTATAGTCCAATCCCCCAAAATGCAAGAAACTTAGCTAAAGCATCCATGACAGATGGGAGAGAGAGTGTTTTAAAATTCATGCACGCAACATACGGGGGGGGGGGGACATTTCATTCCTTTAAAAAGCAATCTACCTCTTCCGAAATTAAAAAGACATATGCAACCCAAACCTATGAATCGCTTGCCCATGAGCAAGTCACACTCATTTAGTGATGCTTACTCCCATGTATATATTTGCATAGATTTTAGCCCCACAGTGCAATCCTATTCATGTTTATTCAGAAGTGAGCCCCATTCAGTTCAGCAGGACTTTCTCCCAGGTTAGTGTGCTTAAAGTTCCTCCCTCTCTACTAACCTCAGTTCTCTTTTAGATGTTCGTGCCAAGACTCCTCTGCTGCTTCTGTTTGATCTCTTGAAAGGAGGAGAGCGCAGCTGCTCTTTGGAGTCCAGGTCCCTCTCAAGTGCAGTATAACCCACCAACCCCCCTTTGCTGCATGACCTGGCAGTTGACATCAGCAGAGATGGATCCACCTCTACCTTTTGTCTTCTACTCTCCCTTCTTAATGGATTCTGCTTCAGAAACAGTTGCCATGTCTATTCCTCTTCCTTGCAGTATGGGGCAGCTTTACATTATTATTGTTTCCGCCTTCTTCACAATGGAGCCAGAGCTGTTGGTATAAATTGGTAATTCCGGAGAATGAAATGCCTTCTCTTTCTTGCTCTGATTTAAACATGTTTCCCCCCCCCTCAAGCCTTCCTTTTAAAACATTTTTCTAAGTACTCTTCCACATTATTCTCTCTCTCACTCCTCTACACATACCCAGCACTGGGTGTTGAAATTTTGCACCCCTAACAATTTTGTGCTCGGGGGAACTTAATCTGTGCCCTCCCACATGCTATGCTACTGTACAAGTGGGGTCCAGCAGCTGTACTTATTATTTGGAGGGTACATATCCGACATACAGAAGCCCTGTGCACAAGGTGGAGGTTGGGAAGAAAGATCACATAGCTCTCTGCTGAATAACCATCTCCATAGCTTTCGCCAAACTAAATACAGTGGCACCTATGGTTACGTACTTAATTCATTCCGGAGGTCTGTTCTTAACCTGAAACTGTTCTTAACCTGAAGACCACTTTAGCTAATGGGGGCCTCCCACAGCTGCTGTGCTGCCACCGCACAATTTCTGTTCTTATCCTGAAGCAAACCTCTTAACTCGAGGTAATATTTCTGGGTTAGCGGAGTCTGTAACCTGAAGCATATGTACCATAACCTGAAGTGTATGTAACCCGAGGTACCACTGTAAGATGGTTTGAGGTCCATGGTTGGCACTCCCATGTTCTTTTTAAATGACACAATGTAGCCACTGTTCCCTCACCAGTGGATTTAACTCCCCACCCTTGCTGTCTTTCCCAAATCAAGTGGTCTCCCTGTAGCTCCTATTTTCCCATCTGAGCAAAACAGACATGCACACCCGTGACATCTTGAGAAACATGATTTATTTGATATCATTAAAACATGTTTTATGTTTTGTTAAATAAAAAAATAGAAAATATGCACATGGTGGAATCAAATAGCGTTCACGTTCTGTTAAATAGACATTGCTCCAAAGTACAAGCTATGTATGTGTCTTTTTGAACTGCAAGTTATTTTGCGAACTCATCCCCTCCCCCAACCATTTTCTTTACTTAGATTTTGAGATTGAAACTCAGAACAACACTTCTCACCCTTATATTCATTTTCCTCCTTCCTATTGTTGAAATTTGGCTAGTGAGACAAATTGTTCTAGTGTCATAGTGTTCAAATTATGCCTTTCAACTTATGTGTTTTTAATCCCTTCAGTTTCAAATTTCTGATCCATTATGACAGGCATCCCCGAACTCGGCCCTCCAGCTGTTTTGGGACTACAACTCCCATCATCCCTGACCACTGGTCCTGTTAGCCAAGGATGATGGGAGTTGTAGTCCCAAAACAGCTGTAGGGCCGAGTTTGGGGATGCCTGCATTATGGCTTCTCACAAGGGATGAAAAATATCAGTGGGCACAGCATGTCAACAAAACAAAATAAACTGGGTACTTTGCTTACTCACTCTACTGCAGCTGTTTGGAAGGTGAAGACCCCAAGGGATGTGTCTTCCTTGGAGCAAATTGACAAGTCCTAAATGTTGGTTTGTTGCTAAGAAATCTTGTGAACATGGATGTGCCCAGGTACTGATGCTCACTCAGCCATTGTCCATAGCCATTGTCTAGCTCCAGCATGATCATCTCTATGAACCAGCAGTTCAGTTGTGATTGCTCTTGCAAACAGCACCTCCAGGCAATTCCTGCTGGGATATGAACTGCTAATAACCTTGCACACTCCTGCAGGTGATCACACAGAGGCCTTCAAAGGTATGAACTGGGCAGGAGGTCTCAATGGCACATCACTGTGAAAACAACACAGTAGTCTATAAAACAGGTCTATTTGCTTGCAGGAGGGGAAGTTGCCTGTGGTAGGAAGCCACTTCTCCAGGCTATACCATAGAGGTGGTGTCTCCAAGTTTCTGGAACAGCTGCAACAAGAAGTCATTTGTAACCAATCACATTTCTCTGAAGGATTATATAACTCTACAATTCTATGATTCTATTATTTCCAGGCATGGGTTGTTGTTGTTTTGGTCCCACCACTTTCCCTGCAAAAACTCGCTGTTTACCACTGAATCAGAACAAACATCAACCTTCAGAAGACCTGACTGATGTTTGTTCCAATTCAACAGTATACGGTGAGCTTTTGTTTTTGTTTTTTTCAAATCACAGACCTGTGCCTACAGATCATGGCACAAATGGAAGTGTGGAGTATTGTTGGACTCTAGTTTCCATCAGCCCCGGCCACTCAGGGGACAATGAGAGTTGTGTGTTGTACCTGGAAACCTGCAGGTTCCCCAACCCTCCTGTAAAGCTTAAGGGAACCAAGCCAGCCAGATAGAATCATGCTCCCCTGACAGCACATGACGCACGGAAATTTTTCTTACCTTGCTCAAAAATGGGATGTTCACCAATGATCCCAGAAACCCAAAGGCAATTGGGAAAAAACTCCTGAGGACAAATAAGTCATTGTTAATAATGGCTGAAAATCAGCAGCCGGAACGAAACCCAAGAGTTAAACTAGATGTGACAGCAGCAATTCTCTGTGTTGAAAGCAAAGTAGAAAGATGGCTAAGGAGTGCTGACCCCCTCCTTTGTTCATAGCTTCTCTAGCCATGGCTCCTTCCTCCGCGCATCTTTCTTCCAGCCGAGGCGTCAATACCAGAAGTGATCCTGGCCGAGAGAAAAGTAGCTGGAGAGAGGTAATCTGTGGATGAAGGAACAATCTGGTCTGGAGGGTATCCAACCCTCTAGAGCAGTTTTTGAGGATCATAAAGGATTGTATGGGAGAGGAGAAGGGAAGATCCATTGTGCAAGTGGAAATCCATTGTGTGAATGGAATGGCAGCACAGAATAAACAATGCAAGGAAGGAGATACAGTCCAAAAAAGGAGGTGGTAAGGGAACCCATGACTTCTTTAAATTATTTCAGATCTCCAGGAGCTGATAAGCTGTACCCAAGGGTACTAAAGGAGCTTGTGGACATAATCTCAGAACCTCCGTATATAATATTTGAGAATTACTGAAAAACAGATGAGGTCCCTGCAAACTGGAGGAGGGCAAATGTTGTCCCCATCTTCTTCTTGTTAGAACTGGTAAGGTTGTAGCTCATGAGGCTCCAACTCAGAGCACCAATTTCAGAAACTGTAAACTTGTAGAGTTCAGGTCTGGCATCATGTGCAGCTATCAACAACCCTGGAATTACCCAGACTTGTCTACATACAGTAGTTTCCCTAGAAAGCCTTGTGGCTTTGGTATTAATAATCACCTGAAGAGGTTAATGAAGCCATAGGTCTCCAGAAGCATGCCTAGGACAGGCCACCGAAGCAGGACGATAATTATGCCCCCCAAAAAGAAACTGGTTCCCTTAAGCTTCTGCCTCTGGAAGAAGAAACCAAAGGTTCTTCTTAGTCCAATGATAATGGCCAGGCCAGACAGGAACAGGATCTAAAGAGAAGAAGATCAAAACCCAGGGATTATTGGAGTGTATTATAGTTAGTAGACGCTTTATCAGGGATGGGGAGCATGCGCCTTTCAGATGCTGTTGGACTCTGACTCCCACCATCCCTGACTGTTTGTCATTGTCAGCCCTAGCTTTGGCTGATGGGAGTTGTAGTCCAACAATATGTAGAGGGCTCCTGATTTCTTGCCCCTGATTTTCATGTTTATGTATATACTGCTTTTCTTTTTTTTAATCACAAAACACTTTATATAGTGATCATTTATAATTCAGGAGTAGGCAACACAATACCCTCTGGATGTTTTGGACCAAGCCCCACCCCATCCCTGACCACTGGGCATGCTGGTTGGGGCTGATGGGAACTGCAGTGTACAACATCAGGAGTAACCACATTGGCTATCACTGGTATTCTCTCTTAGGGGTGCTGGGCGTAAAGGCTGAATCTTTCCTACAGGCTTGATGAACTTTTTATCCTCTTCAGTAATTCTCTCTGTTTTGTCTTTGGAGAGAAAGGAGAACATTGGTCCTGTTGCCTCTCTTTTCTTTGTCTTGTGGGGATCCTTTAGCCAGTGGCATCGTGTAGCCCCCCCCCCCAAGGGGTGGTTGCCCCAGGCGCAAAATTGTTAGGGGGCATAGAATTTCAACACCCAGTGCTGCCTGAATACAGCTACACGCTTCCGTTGCTGGGCTCCATTGAAACTGCTTATCCCTGCAAACAAGGACAGCGCAATAACTCTTGACTGTGCATGCACAGGTGGAATTAACAGCCCCCCAACCACCTTGTGAGGGAAAGAGGGACTGACAGCCAACAGGCCAGCATAAGGTTGCCCTTCTAGCCTGGAATGTGGTCGGATGGGCAGCATCTATCAGGAACACCTGCTTCACTGATTTTCTATCACAACATCACATCTTACTGATACAGGAAACCTGGACCAGGGGTGACATATCATTAAATGGCTACTACTTGCTCAGACTACATAAATTCCCAGGTCACACAGAACAAGTTCATACCTCCCTGCTACTTCAAGATGAAAACCCAAATGTTACATACTCAGTTGCTAGATTCTGCGCTGCCATGATGGATATTCGTCAAAAGATGGTTTGCGCCACAAACTAGGCCCAAAATGCAAGACCTGTGTTCCTTCACACTCCCTCCCACATAGTCGCTTTTAACTGTTTGTCCCTGTTTCTATCTTTTTAAGTAGGTATGATATATAATCACCTTTTAATTACCAGTTTTTACTCATTACCTGTTTTCAGTCTTATTTGCTCAGTTTCGGTATGTTTTATCTTATGCTGGTTTGTGACCAAAATAAAGTTTGATACTGATACTGAATGTGCATGTGCATGTGTACTCTGCCTTTTTGTGTACTCTCCCTCCTACCTACCCCCTCTGCACTGCCCCGGGCACTGGCAACCCATGCTACACCATTGCTTTCAGCCACTTCATTATTGACACAGGAAGCTGCTGACCAAGGGTATTGGGTTGCTGGAGGAACATCACCTTCCTCAGTTCATGAAGTATCACTTACACCCATACCCTTGCAGCATGTGCTGTGTACAATACAAAAGTTTCAATTCTGTAATGGGCTGCCAGTCCTAATCAGGGCAAAGGCCCATGCAGTCTGGCATCCTGTTGTTACTTTGAACAATCCTTTGCCTATAGGAAGCATGAAAGCAGGATTTGAGCACAACAGCGCTCTCCCCTCCTGTGGCTTCCAGTGACTGATACATACATCTTCTGACAGTGGAGGTGGAACGCAGCCATTGTGGCTGGTAGACATTCTTTAAAACCTTAGACTAGACAACTCTGCTTGGAAGCAAGTCTCCCGGTTGATGTCAATGGAACTACCTTCCACAACAGTGCCTGTAAACTGGGCTTAGTGATCCTTATGATTCATCAAAGCTTTGAAGGCAAACTGGCTGATATATGTGATGACAAAAGCAACATCTGGAAGGAAACATCTGGAGCTTGAGAAAGAAACTTACATTTCCGAAGGCCAGAAGCACCGAATCCATGTACAATAGCATACCGAAAAGGAGGAAAAACACCCCGAAGCCCACAAGTCCCACACCAATCCCTGTAACAGATGAAATGAATGTAATCAAACACACAGCATTCTGAAGATCAGGAGGAGGAAGTCCCACTTATAACTCAATAGTGGGAAAATATGTTTCTGGTGTCTGCAGTTTGGGCTCAGAATACCTGTTCTTGCATGGTCCTGCTTTTCTTTTGAGATCTGTATGAGTGGTTGTGCTACATGTTACACTGCCATGTGAAAAATGGTGGGAGGGCTTTCTTGGGAGTGTAGCAACGAGACTTTGGAGCTCCTACCCATGGGAAGGTAGCTTAGCACTTTCCTTTTCTGCTTTTTAGAAGCTAGCACTTGTTTGGGCAGAACTTCAATTCAGGGATCATTTGTATTCCCCTTAGTCTCACTGGTCATCTATTGCCTGCCTTAAGCCGGGTAGCCTCTCAACCAGAGAAGGGCTCAGTGAGGAAATAACTGAATAATCTGCAAAACCAACTCCTAAATGCAGAAGCAATGTCAGCTTTAATGGCCAGGCCTAGGATTGTGGGTATTTGTCCACCTTCGGTTTTGCTCTTTTTTTTTACCTAGCTCTTATGGATGTCTCTCCATCCACCCATCCCATGATGCATTTCTCCACTTCAGGCACAACTCTGTTACTCAGAACCAACAGAATTTTCTCCCAGCAAGCATTGGGTGTACCCCAAATTTACCAGCATGGGTTATAGCCAAAGAACAGGTGAGGTGTCGACTGGTGTTTAACAACAAGGCTAGAGACACTGCCTGTAAATGCCTTAAAAGTGTCTGTCATAGTCAAATGTCAGTGTTGGACAGCTGTGTTAATTCTTTTGCTCTTCATTCTCATGTGCTGTGTTCCTTTGCAGGATGATAGTTGGCAGTCTTGGAAAGATCCCTCTGGGTGATACATTGGCAGACAGCAAACAGGTCCCTGACACAAACTCTGCTGGTGATTTGCAACTCACTGTCCCATCACAGTCTAGCTGAGTGATGGCAAACCTTCTTCAGTCCAAGGGCTGCATTCCCTTCTGGGAGCTGTGTGTCAATGGTGAATGGGGCCAAAGGCAAAAGTGGGCAGAGCAGTAAATGTAAAATTTGTGGGAAATTGCAGCCTGGATAGCTCTGTTGGCTAGAGCATGGTGATGATAATGCAAAGGTTGCAGGTTTAATCCCCGTATGCGGCAGCTGCATATTCCTGCATTGCAGGAGATTGGACTAGATGATTCTTGGAGACCCTTCCAACTCTAAGATTCTAAAATTCTATGATAATTATGCATGAATTCTAGTTTGTGCATGGAAAGGGCTAGAACCAGAGAGGTCTGTTCCTAAACTCAGCTAAGTCATACCCCCTTACCTCCGTAAGAGGAGGAATTGAAGCTGCATGTGTCCCTCCATTCCCCCCCCCCCCCATTGCTGCTTGGATATGATAGCACAGTCAGCAGAGCATGTGACTCTAACTCTCAGGGCCGTTGTTTGAGCCCCACATTAGGTGAAAGGTTCCTGCATTGCAGGGGGTTGGACTAGATGACCCTTGTAGTCCATTGCAACTCTATGATTCTGTGAAATGCATGAATCTGATCTTTGGAACGTTTTGTAAGTAAAGAATTTTAAACTTCCTTAACAGTGTTCATCACAAGAGGGGTTGGAAAGAAAGGAGTGCTGTTTGCAAGCAGACTAAATGGGTCCAACAACCTATACAGTGGTACCTCTACTTATGGACACGATCCATTCCGCGGTGCCCTTTGCACCCCGAAAAGTCCATAAGTAGAGCGCCGCTTCTGCACATGCGCGTGATGTGATAGATCGCTCCTGCGCATGTGTGAAGCATGCAGATCACTCCTGCACATGCATGAAGCAGTGAACCCGGAAGTAAACACTTCCAGGTTTGCCGCGTTTGTAACCAGAAAAAAGCAACGTGAAGCAAATGCAACTCGAGGTATGACTGTATTCCTAAATCTATACTTCTGCTTGACTTTTGTGAGTTTAAACTCTGCTACTGGGGGCTCTCTCTTGCTGGAGAGAGTTTAGCCTTGCATTTTAAATCTATTTGAGTCAATTATTTTGTTATTTACTCCATACACGTGGGTCACAGGGATTCTATTTTCCTCCCACAGATTGTATTTTTGTTAAAGATCATACTGAAACTCTTGTGCCCTGGGAACAGAGGCAAAGATACTAATTTGCTTCCTTTTCCAACAGCGCGTTCTCTGATCTTTTTAAAAACCAAACCAAGAAAGTGCCTGTGAAACAGTCAACAGAGTAACACTGGAACTAGAGAGCCAGTGTGGTGCAGTGGTTAGAGCACTGGACTATAAGACCAGGGAGGTGCAGATTCAAATCCCCACTCGGTCACAAAGCTTGCTGGGCCACTCAGTCACAGTCCACCTGATCTACCTCACAGGTTTGTTATTAAAATGAGGGGAGGGAGAGCATTATGTTTGCTGCCTTGAACTTGCTAGTGAAAAGGC
Source organism: Podarcis muralis (assembly GCF_964188315.1). Taxonomy (NCBI): domain Eukaryota; kingdom Metazoa; phylum Chordata; class Lepidosauria; order Squamata; family Lacertidae; genus Podarcis; species Podarcis muralis. The sequence goes on from NC_135659.1 coordinate 59,851,292, forward strand.
AAGTATTAAAGTAAAGAAGTAAATAAGAGAGGTCAGGGTGACATTCTCTAAAAGCTGAGCTGGCAAAAGGAAGCCTTGATTAGATCCAATCATTCTTTCTTAGCTAACCTGACTACACTGGTATAAGAAGAAGTAACTTCTTCCTTTCAGGCTGTAAGATATGGTCATACTTACTCTGGATTTCTGTGATCTCTATCATCTTCACTGCTGTAGGCCTAGAAGGGCTCTGGATATTCAGGTGCAGATGCAAATGTCACGGAAGGGGGGGTGAGGTGCAGGAAGATGCTGTCACTTCCACATATTCCGCAGCCAGTGAACCTTGGAAAGGCCTTTAGCCCTTCCTGCGTCACCTTGCAAATCATTAACCTCCCAGCAGTGAAGACACCTCTTAAAGTTCACCGGGCTGTCACTCTGGAGTTTCCAAGCGGGTGGGGCGGAGAAGCGCCATCACAAATGCTCAGCTTGTGCTTCTCCTGGACTTGCGAGGGGAAGCTAATAGCAGATTTCTCTGAGGCTTGAATTATGGCAAAAACTGCTGGCAAAAATGAATGAAAAGAAGCAAGCCACACAAATTATGACGTTGTTCATGTGTGTGTTTGGTCCCAAATGCCATACATCACTAATCTTGAAATACCAAAACAACGAAGAGCTTTCACCTTGACTCGCTGTCAGGCCCTCCCTTCAGCAGTTCAGGAAAGCAGTTATAGGAAGATACCATATGAGGAGAGGAGAGGAGAGGAAATGCTCTTGTGGCTCTGGGGAGCAGGAAACAACAGAGCATGCCCGTATTTATTGCCAGTATTACATAGACATTCAAGCTAGGTTTATCCAGCCCATCCTATGTAAGTTCCCTGGGTGTTCAGAACAACACTACACCTCCCTATTACAATAGGACGAAAGCCCAGAAGTCACAGATTTTGCGCTGCCATGATATCTATTCGTCGAAGGATGGTCTATGCTACAAATCAGTCCTAAATAGAAGGCCCATATTGTTAGATCTGCACTTCTGAAGCCCCACCCCATGCAGCTGTTCTTTTTTAACTGATCTCCTTTAAATTTTCCTTATCGGTTTTATTCATCCATTACCTATGTTTAATCAAGTATTCAATGTATATGTTTTAATCTACGTTTGATTCTTGTTCCCAATTAATTTAATAATTATCCACTTAGAGATATTGTTAAGCTATTTATTTAGATGTTTTGCTTATGCTGGTCTGTGACCGTAATAAAGTAAATTCATTCATGTGTTTGTTTGGCTTCTAGGAGTTAATGCACAGTAGCCTTGAGGGCTGTTTTCCTTTCCACGTTCCCTATTTGCAATCGGGAAGTACATGTCGAGGAGGGGGTGCCTGCTTTCACATGAACCTGCCCATCAATTGCAGTCATCATGGGCAGACGCTCCTCTCTGCTAACAAGGGAGATTAGTTTGCTGGCTGTTTTCCCCATGATCACTTGAAAAATCCTGAGCATCTTAACAGACCGCTTAATGGTTTTTCTGCCAGTTGTAGCCATTGCAACTCCATAGAATACAATAACATCCAATGTTAGAATTAAAAGAAGCAACAAAAATACAATTAATAATCAACATGGATATTTTATGCAATGGATGTGCTGTCTCCCATCTTCAACCACAAATCCACAGATTAAGAGACTCTTAATCTCAGGGTTGTGGGTTCAAGCCCCACGTTGGTCAAAAGATTCTTGCATTGCAGGGTTGGACTAGATGATCCTAGTGGTCTCTTCCAACTCTACAGTTCTGTGATTCCAAGATGATGTTGACCACCTGAATGAATCTTATGGACTCCTGGTGGCCCACGGGCCAGTTTGGGAATCCCTAGCTTAGAGGGCAGGGTGGAAAGATGTGAAGGCCAAAAAAGAATCTGGAAGGTTTATCAGATAGATATAGGGTCCATCCACTGGACCATTGGTATATTGCATAGCATCTTGCCAACTATTTTGTTTCATGCAAACATCTTCCTTTAGCCTCAAGAAATAATAATAATAATAATAATCCCTCTGACGCAGTCTTGGAGCATTTCCTTTTCTATTGCATAGAAAATAGAATACATGTCCCATTCTCAAGCAAGCAGCGAGCAAAGAAATACCATAATAAAAAGCTAATTAACTGGCCAGGGACAGCTGTATTATCTATATCTGCGTCACTAAGGCACAAGATCTATATGTTCTCTTTTGGTGCTTGACAAATAACTAAGGACACAAGAAGAGAATCTATTTCCAATAAGTGAATCATTCAGCACATTTTGAAATAGGAAATGAATTTTCATGCTCATGATATAACCCAACTATCCTTGCTGCTTCTATTGAAATTCTTGCAATCATTTTATAAGTTGATCTCTCAAAGGTTTGGCAAAAATGGAACCGCCGTACAAATAACTATTGTGATGCACTACCTTGCCCATTAACATAACATCTAAGTCTCCTTTCTCTGAGTACAATCCTCTCCCCCCTTACCTGGAATGAACTGCTATTGAATTCAGTGGAATTTAGTTCTCAGAAGATCTGTACAGAGTTGTGCTGAACCTCTGTAATCCTGTACAGACTTACATGGGAATAAGTCCCATTGTACTTGGTGGGATTCTCTTCCTATGCACAGAATTGCAGGGCCATCAACTGGTCTGATGCACATGGCTGGTGGTGATGAGCATTTAGTATCGAGATACTTTATTATTATTATTATTATTATTATTATTATTATTATTATTATTATTAGGGTTTGGATTTGATATCCCACTTTATCACTACCCGAAGGAGCCTCAAAGCGGCCAACATTCTCCTTTCCCTTCCTCCCCCACAACAAACACTCTGTGAGGTGAGTGGGGCTGAGAGACTTCAGAGAAGTGTGACTAGCCCAAGATTACGAGTCTACTGCTCTTAACCACTACACCATGCTGGCTCTCCGTATTGAGATACTGATTGTCAGGAACTAATCTTACCAGCAGGCTGCTTCTTTGTCATTCCTTCTTTCATTTCCCAACTCTTTCACATGCACACTGAGAAGAATGGGAGAAGCACACCGTCCATTTACAAACCATCAATTTTTATTTATTTGCTTTATACAAACTTGCAAGGTACAAATGCATTTATTTGTTTTGTTTTGTTTTCCTTGTGTGAGATTTTGACCTTTTTAAGTAGCTACATCTAGAACAAATGCTGCTGGGAGGGGAATATTAAGCAAGCTGCTGCAGATTTAATTACTGGAAAGATTATTCCATGGTTTGGTGTGAAGAACCCCAAGCCACTGACATACTGTTTTTTAAAATCACAGACTGCTAATTTTTAAAATTGTCATCATCTAAGGTCACTTTTATACAAAAGAAAGACATCAACATCACATTGCTTTTTTGATAGTTTTTTTTAAACCTAACACAAGCAAATAAAAATAAAAATTGCTTCAAATAATGTGCATAAATAATGTAGTTCCTCTTGGTTACAGGTGCTGCTGGCATATGAAAGTGTTATTAGAAGTGAAGGGAAAACACTTAAAATAAAACCATTTAAAAACATGTTCCACAATACTGTAAAACTGTGATGCGAAACGCATTCTGTTGAGAGCTCACAGCTTGTAACCTCAAAACACTTAAAGTGACATGAGCAATAATTGGTCACAGACTCCACCTAGCTATTAACTGAGCAGAGGGCTGGTGAGGGGTGATGGAGAACATTCCTTGACATCCTTCGTGCCATTTTTAAAGCCTTTCTCAATTGCAAGAAAAGAAGGGGGAAGGGTAATTGGACCTAGGATCCAAAACTTCCTTGACAGAAAAATAGGCAAGAGGCTGCAAAAAGTGGCACAGTCCTTGCTTCATTCCTTTCTTATGTTAACACTGGTTGAATGGTTTCACTGACACCTGTACCCTTTCGAGGTGACCTCCACATCTCTCAAACAGATACACAGGTAGAACCACTACCTCAAGAGGTGGAATAAGGAGGCCTACTTTGATGTCAAGGGAAGGTCAATCCCAAGCCGACAAGCTTTCAAGAGGCTAATTTAGGCCTCTCTTCGACTCTTGCTTATCTAATGAGCTGCCACCATTTAGAAAATGTCAAGGATTCCTTCACAACAAGGGAAAAAGAAGGTCACATCTGAAGGATGTGTCTCTCCCCAACAATATTAAGGGGAATGGTAGTAGGGAAGGGTAGTAGCTGGGAGAGTGATCATGATGGAGAGAGACAGCTTTGCCACACAAAAACACATTCACGTGAACAAAAAGTATAAAAGAAGAAGTAGCATTGACACAAAGTAGGGGGAAAACCACCTATATTGCAAGAATCCCCATGGGATAGCTGCGTACCAGCAAGACAATCTTTGCGGTCCCTGATATGCTACAGTCCTACTCACCTTCCTATAATGTACCTCCTGGGCCAGAGCCTCAATGGGCTTAAGTCAACAAATGAGCCATTGCCAAACAGCATCAGCTGAGGACTCGTCCCTGACATACAAAAGCAACTGCTGTACCCCACAAACAAGGAAATAAATGCATCATTCCTCTAAATTGACAGCTTACATTTATTTTTAAATAAATTTGCTTTCAATAAAAGCAGAAAATATATATATTTATTTAAATATGTCTTCTTTTATTTTTTTATTTTCTTAATTATTCTGATAAAACTGCCCAAAGTGACTCCATTTCAGTAACTCAGTGGCAGGGCTGGCTTCAGTGGCCACGTGCACTGAGAGAGAACATAAGCTTGAAACAAAACAGTTTAGTGAGAAGAGGAAAAAAACAAAGATATAGATATTTAGCACACATCACTGTATAATTTCCATAAAACATATATTAAGGCATGTAGAGGATAATGAAGGGACAGTTTTTAATGAGCTAACATGGGTGCTACTGCAGGAGCAGAACCAATAATTTTTAACATCATCATCCTGGAATGTTGAAGGAGAAAGAAAGGAACAAAAACTCTGATTCCCTGGAGTGTTCTACATATTGCCAAAAGGATCATTTAAATAACAAAACAGACTTCATCATTTCATTGGACAGGGAGGTGGAAAACATTTCTGATTTAGGGATAGCCTGCCAAGAGTTTTCCATTGCGTTATATGACAAAGATCTTGTTACTTGCCAAAAACTTATCATTCTGGTCAATATCAGTTGAGGTGGATTCTCAGAAGCGTCAAGGAGGAAGCTAACCCCAAGGTGGGAGATTACGAGGTGGAAGCTTGTTAAAATGAACGTGGGAAATGGACACTAATAAAATTCACAGTGCAATTCTATCTATGTATACTCAGAAGCAATCCCCCACTGGGGTGGGGAGACAGTTTCTGTAACTGTCCCTTTTCATTTCATGAACAGGGCTCCTATCTCCTGGATCTGTGGTCCTTTAGTGTTTTTGGACTACAACTTCCAGCTTCCCTAACCATTGGCCATGCTTTCTGGGGTCAAAAGGAGTTGGGAGTCTAACAGCACCTAGAGCCCCCCCCCCCAATCCCTGCCTCAGGAACAAACCGGACTTGATGGTGGTAGGCCTGTTTCTTGAAATTTAGGACTGCCCAATCGTGTATACACAGATTCCAATTTAGCGCACTAAACAGTGCATGTGGAGTGGAAAACCGAATACTCTGCTCCACTTCAGTTTATCTTCCCTGCAGTCTGCCTCCCAGCATCACTTTTCGTCTCACTAGAAATAAGTCAGCCCAGTAGAGGGAAAAGGGCTATGGCGAAGGTCTGGGAAGAGCTCTCAGCTCCTCTCACCTGTGCAAGACTTTTAAAACTGGGACTTCTCACTCAGCCAGGTTTTAAAGGAGATTAAGGCAGACCCACATTATAAGACATGGGTCTGTCACTTTCACATTTAGTTTAGTTCTGTACACTGACCTGTCATCTGCTGATTTAACCACATACATTGGATACTGAACTTACTCCTAATTGACCCAAGGTAAGGAAAGCTTCTTAGTATCTAGAGCATTGTACTGGGAGGAAAAGTTCAAAACCATTCTTTTCTGTCAAGCCAACCTTTTCATAGAACTACAACACTGCAAAGAGCATCACTTAAATAAGATTATTTGAGACAGTATTCAAATTATGGTGGATAACACAGGTAGGGCTTGGTAAAATTCAGAGATTCTGCTTCTACTTCTCTCTCTCTCTCTCTCTCTTTGGTCAAATCATCCTTCCTGCCCCCAAACCTTCTAGAAACAATATCTAAGAGTGCCATGACCTAAGGGGTGGGAGATCAGCCCACCTTGTAGCTTGAGCATTGTCTTAGAAAACTAACTCATGTTCAGTCTCCATCAGCCTTGATTATATGGTTTTAGAATGGCAGATTTTAGAAGCCACAGCAGTATTGCTCCAATAAATATGGAGAAAAGATCCCCCAGTTTTGATGCACGTTTGACTAAAACTCATAAATACATTTATGGACATGCTTATGATAAAGCCAGGTCCAGAATGTTGTTGCCAACTTTTTTGGTGAATGTATAAGCATTTCAAATCAACCAAATTGCCACCTAGAAGTTGAATCTCAATCTAAAATGTCAACCCTTCAAGGAAACAATCAAACAAAACATTGAATGAATGGGAATCCAGCTTTTTAAAAACAAAAACAAAATAACCAAGACCCCATCTGAAAATCCAGCTCAAGGGAATTAAAAAAAGAAAAGCCAGCTGCATTTTTGTGTTCTAAGCTAGAGTTAGAACAATCTGAGTTTCTTTCAGAAAGATTTGAGACAGAATGAAGGAACCAGTTTGGGAAGACTTTGTCCAGCTTGACCTTATTTTTGGTATGAAGCAATTTCATGTGCCTCATGATGGCCCAACAATATTTTGAGTGTAAAAACGTTGGCCCACAGGGTCCAAGTAGAAGTAAAATTCTTTCCAAAAGGTGTCGTGTGAGGCAGCCCATGCTTTAATGTTACATCTCTCTGGGTTTGCTGTGCAATGCCCTATCCACGCCTGAGTGCTATGCTGCAGAACTGCAAAGCCCTTATTGCAAGTTGGTGCCAGCTTTAATGCAGAGCTTAACTACTGTTAAAAAGGTCTAGGTTGTGTGGTGAAATATATGTCCAGCCCATGGATCACTAGAGAAGAAAGCATCCTCCGAGAGCACGGAAGTTGACTACCACGGCCCTAAACGATATTCAGATAAGCCTTACCAGGTATAAGTCCCCTTTCAGAAGACAACTGCAGGGCGAAAGAAGGTCCAATTTAGACCCTCATTCTGGTAAGTTTCCTGGCTAGGTATGAATCAGCACTGTTTGAATAAGTTTCAAGAGGTTTGGTTGGTATTTCTTGAGGTCTACCAAGTCCTCTCTCTTTACCTGCACCTCCGGCCAATCTCTATTCTGAGCTGGTTCTGCTCTCAAACTACTGAGAAACTAATGAGGGCTCATTTGAGGTGGTCTGAGCTTGGAGCAGGTGCATCACTAGTCCTATGCTCTTAATATACGAGCTCAATTGCTCTGAAAGGTCACGGCAATGATTACTGCACCCTTCAGAGAGGAGATTGATGAAGGCTGCAGGCGTCTGTGTTTGAGAACTCTACTTCCAAATCACCTACAAGCAGTGCTTTTCTTCTGGGGGGATGCAGGGGGACAGATACCCCTAAACAGTTTGTGAATCTAAGTTTGGCTTCATTGAGGGGCAGAATTTCAATATGAGTAGGAAAATGAGAGTACTCCTAAACATTTTTTTTAGAAAAAAAGCACTGCCTACAAGCTGTTGTGGTGGGGAATAAAGCAAGAGGATACATGGTGAACACCAGGGGTCTTGCTTCAGTCCCCCCTCCTCCCCTCCTCCAGTAGCCAGGAGAGTTTTGCTTCACACATTCCATGGAGGCTGATTCATGGCCCATCCAGTCTAGTTCAGATCTATATTCCATCTAGTCCCCTATCCAGTTTTCATCAGCAGTACCTGATGGTGCAAGCGACAAGTGCTTGGTGAACACAGTGATCTATCCAGCACACAGTTTTGATCCTATTACTTGAAGCCCTGGAGAAGCCAGGAGGAAAATGTTCAGTGGCACTCTCCCGAGTTGGCTGCGATGTGAGAAGAAATGTCACCCATCCAGTCCCAGTTTTGTTTTTTCTTTCCCTACAGATAAAAGACAACCTCTCTGGGTTGCAGAAAGCATTAAAGCTTCACCTAGTGGCGAATCACAGCCAACTAAGCTTTTCTAACCTCTTCCCTCCCCCATTATATCTTCCGCCCGCACCCCTAAAACACGTCCACATACATTGCCCACACCTTCCATTCCATCCACCCAACCCCTAAGCTTGGGAAAGAAGAAAACGCCGGCCCATCCCAGCCACAGCAACATCCTCACAACCCTAGCAAGATTCCAAAGCCACTTTGGGTCCCCACACGGTCAACCTTCTGTCTTCTGCCACATCCACAAAGTTCTGTCCATCCATTTGTGCTTCCTTGCTGTCTTTCCTTTTCCTGTGAAAGGCTGTGAGCATAAGCAGGGAAGTGTGGCCGTGCACGGGTTGCTTAGCTCCACAGGCGAAAGATGCTAAAAGCCATTCTGATTGGCAGAGGAGAGACCAAAGGGCTGTGTGTGTGTGTGTGTGTGTGTGTAAGGGGGGAGAAGGAGGAGGAGAAGAAACATCTAGTGCTCACTTCAGTAGAGGGTTATGAATTCCCTGGCTGCAGATACAAAGTCATTCTTCACACAACCTTCCTTCCCTCCTGCCGGCACTTGCAGGCTAGAGAGCTCCAGGAGATGAGCTACATCACCTCCCAGTCTTGTTGCCAGCATCCCTTTTCTGGCTCAGTGCTGCCTCTTTGCCGAGACACAGCTGTTCTTTTGCTGCCGGTCCTTAGCCTTGGGAGTCTGCTGCACCTGACACAGAGGACCTGTCTGGCAAGAATGGAAACGGCTCCTGCACTATAGCCTGCTGAACTGTGGGCAGTTGGTACAGGCCATATCAGCAGCAGCAGCAGCAGCAGCAGCAGCAGCAGTGGGGTAGGAGGAAATGGGACAAAGGCAAATGCCATCCCTGCTCTCCCTTGATGGCAGCTATTCTTTCCCGAAAAGTTTCCGCAGCTTGACTGAAGGAGATGGGTGTGCCGAGAGAACCCTAACAATGACCACGCGCGTTGTTCAGCGGTTGGGGTGCAGACACCGTGGGTTAAAACGTGGCTCCGTGGAACTTCACAGCATTCACAGCAGCCAGGGCCTGTGCTGGAAGAATAGGAGAGAAGAGAAGAGAGTCAGTGACAGTTGTTAGAACCTAAAGTTGTGAGCCTGTTGCACAGGCCTTTGACATTTCCCTCACAGCAGGCTTGAGGGATTTGCAGAGGCTGTGAATTTGCTAGATGTGCCTTGAAGGAATGTCATAGTGAGAGGTTTCAATGACATTAACAGCTTTATCTTTCTCTCTGGGAGCTCTCTCAAAGCCTTAAAGGTCTTCACCAAGAAAGGTTGGGTCAAACACATGTCAGTCAGAGTTCTAGCACACAATTCAGAAGCACACTCTAAAGTAACCTTTCCCAACCTGGTGTCCTCAAGATGTTTTGGACTACAGCTCCCATCAGCCTCAGTCAGCACAGCCAACCTGGAGAGCATCAGGTTGAGGAATACCACTGTAAGAATTTTTGGTCTGTCATTTTGGTCTGTCAACCACAGATGATGACTAGACTAACAGCACAATCTTATATGTGTATAGTGGGAAGAAAGTCCTACTTTATCAAATGGGGCCAATGCCCAGGCCATTGTCCAGCCTAAAAGATGGAGTTGTGGCTTATCATAGATGCCCATCTCCATCTTTTGGTTCAGTTCACAGAAGCAACCTAATGTGTTATAGCCACAGAACCTGTGGCCTTCCAGATGGACAACAACTCCTGTCATCTCCAACCTTTGACCAGACTGGCTGGAGCTGATGGAAGACTAAATCCAACAAAAAATAATATTTCCATAGCTTTGTCCAAATTTTGGATGTTCTGTACCAGTTGGTTTGTGAAAGGAGCAGCTATGGTGTCCCTAATGGTGGCACATAGCAGTTCAGCTTAACATCAACCATTCCCTTAGTTATGAAGTGGCACATTGGGTGGGTGGGTGGGAAAACTGTTATGCTAGCTTTCCAGCAGGTTGGTGGCTGTTGCTTTCTGGGAGGGAGAGGGATGAAGTGGTGGGGTGGTCAGTGTGATGCAAAAGCACTGGCAGAATCAACCGAGTGCTCCTGATGGTGCATTTGCATCATGCTAACCTTCCCACGGCATTGTCCTTCCTCTCCCAGTAAGCAACAGCAACCTACCTGCTAGGAAACCAGCAGCCCTGACCTTGCTGCTGCCCTGCCCCACAGAAACACCACCCTAGTAAGCTGTAGTGACACTGGCGTTGGGATGGTGGCTCTGCCACTACTGCTTTTGATTTCCCTGATTAAGCTTATGGCCTTTTAAGAATAGAAGTTGCTGGAAACTGCAAGTGGGCAGAGAGCTGAAGTGTCCATGCCCAGCTTGCAGGCTTCCCACAGGTCAGCCACTGTGAGAATGGAATGTTGGGCTAGATGGGCCATTGCTCTGACCCAGCAGGTTCTGCTTATGTTCTTAACTTAAGTATGTTTTCTGATTTCAATACACCCAGTGTATTGAGAAAATACACCCAGTGGCATGTTCGGGCCCAGGCTATCTACTGTGTTCATGACATGACCAAGCAGGGTCTCCTGGGTCCATACTATGAGCTACAACAATGTGCTCATTCGAGAATATTCTCCTGGTTTAATTGCCATGGGGAATCACTGCTCATTGAAATAAGGTCACTTTGCCCCAGGGACTCCAGAACAAAACATGGCACCTTGATTCACCACAGAAGCATCTTGCCCTTAACTCTGCAGAAGGAGACTGAACTTACACAGCACAGAAGAAAGGGTTACCTTAGTGGATCTCAGTGAATGGATGGATTGGTGAGGAGAGGAGATGAAACTCTTGGAAAAGAAGCTTACCACTTCTTTTCTCCAAGAGACCAAGGCATATAGAGATATGAAATGAATATAGTAAAAAAAAAGAAAAAGAAAGAAAAGCAAAAGTAAAAGTAAAAAAAAAAGAAGTGCTTACTTTATGGCTCAGACACGCATAAAATGGCTGTCGCCGCCCTGGGATGAATCAGACGAGAGGGACTTGGTCGGTGGAGTCGGGGAGGCTGGGGAGGTGGGAGGGCTCGGGGTGGCACACTGAGCTGGAAACAAGAAATGGAGACAGGGTCTGAAGAGCATACAGAAATGGGAAGCAAAGGCAAGGAAACACATTTCATAGAGCAGTCTTTGACAACCTGGTGCCTTTCAGAAGTTGCGAAACTACATCTCCCATCAGCCCCAGCTAGTGCTGGCTGTGGCTGGTGGGGGTTGCAGTCCAATAACATCTGGAGGGCACCAGGTCGGTGAAAGCTGCCATACAGCAAACAGGGGCTAGAGGAAAGGGAATAGGAAGCATGATCAGAAATCAAAGAGTGGCACAAAATAGCTCCCTCCTTGTGTTATGCGTGTGTGATTTCCACTAGCACTGCACAGAGAAAACCACAAAGGCAATGATGGGAACAGCACACCATTCATCCTGTAGGGAGGTAGACACACCACCTTGTAGGAAGATGGGCACCCTACCCTGCCATGTGATTAAAGGAAGGCTGAATAATAATTTTTTTGCTTGGTGTCTCATCAGAAAATAGCGCTAAGCATTAATATTCATGTGAATGGAATGCCTTCATAGCAGCCCCGGAAGGTGCAGCTATTCATGATAGATTCTTTAGACCAGACGTGGCTTGAATAATAATAATCTCCCTCCAGCCTCCTGCACAAGCCTGGCCACAAAGCAAATAAGTCAGCATTACACAGCAGCTTCTTCAGCAGCCAGAGGTAGCTGGGTAGTAGAGTGCAGGTGGTGGGGAATCCATCAAATGCAATGATAAACACACAGCTAGCAGGTCCCCAAGCCATGTTCATCAGGCCATGAACCCCACTGCCAGCTGCCGTGTTTGCTGTTCCCACAGGAAAATGGCATTCCTGCATTTGAACAGTGAGGTCTCATAGGTTGGCGCTGCACTGTGTGAAGAAACACTGTGTTTTGTTTGTCGTGAATCTCCCGCCATTTGGCATAACTCTTACTCTTTTCCCAGGGTTGAACTGATAGAAATCGAAAACACTCAGAAAGGGAAGCAGCGTTACACATGGTATCTTGGACTCCTCTGGTATTCCCCTAATGGAAATCAGTGGGAACTGCCCCCTGCCATGCATGCACTAGCCTAGGACAGCAAACACATTGCTCTCCAGATGTTGTTGGGCTCCAGCTTCCATCAGCACCAGCCAGCATAGCCAATGGCCAGGAGTAATGGGAGTCATAATCCAACATCTGGAAGACACCATGTTGGCTGTCCCTGCACTGAACATTAACACTACACCTCCAGGGGAAACATTCCATGCAACTTCTTGTGTGGGAAAAAGGCCCCAGGTCTTTTTTCTTGCTTAGGCAGCCACTGCAGCAGCAGCAGAGGAAGAAAATGTGCAGGCCAAGGAGAACCTTATTTTCTCTTCTTGTTAGCCATCTGGTTGCCCCTGCAGCCAAGCACAAGCTCATCTAATGCCATCATTATAGGGAAAATTGGAAGCTGTGTCCATCACCTGCAACAGCAGCTGGTAATAGCAGGAAGGGCTAACTACTTCATCTTACTCAAGACCTAGGTTTAGGAAGAGAACTGGACCTCTTTGCACTTGGCTCACTGGGCAGGTATGTGGTCTTCCTGCCTAAGCTTTAAGCTAAGGCTTCCTCCATTCGAGATATGCTGAATTATTCCCGAGTCCCTCTAAATGGATGGCAACCTCTCAGTACTTTGGGCCGCGGAAACTGGGCTGCCTTTGTTGGAGGGCCTGCGTTGCATTAGCTAGTTACCTGAGGTTTTTGAAAAAATGGGATGCAACTGGTTATTTTAAGACCAGCTAAAAGAATGGGCCAGCTTTTACATAATATATGCATGGTATATATTTAATTTGCTAGAATTGATGTTTCCCACACATCACTTCAGGACCCGTAAGTTTATGCCAATTGCCAGGCATTGCTCCTTAAGGGCTGCAAATTAAAGGAGTAAAAAAAAGAGGACAGCAAAGTTCAATGTAATGCATGTCACTGCACAAGCAACTTGACAGCCGAGACCAATTAATATATGTTTGACATTATGTGGCACTTGGCAGCAATGATGCAAATATGCCCCTTTTGACACATTGCCACTAGTATAAAAGCAAAGCACTGCAGCAGCGTGTCTGGCATTGCAAGACAATTCTCTGGCCTTTATAAATCACGATAACTAATTTAAAGCAGTGGTTCTAATTTACACCGGCTAGCATGCCAGCTGTCAAATCCATCTTATTTTGAAAACCTTGCCTGCACAAGGGAATTACGTAGTCATCTGTAATTCATTTCTACCATGACTTATATATCCCACACTTAAATGCAGAACTTGCAGAGGAAAAGCCTTTTGTTTCTTTGCGGCTGCATTGCTCCACTGCCTAATCTTCCTTGCACCGGTACCTTACCTGAGAGCATGCGGCCCCGTCGGGAGGCTTCTGCAGCCAAGGCGCAGGAGATCTCTATTCGCTTCTCCTGTTCCTGCAACTGGGTTTCTGGGTCCTGGGTCACGTCCACTTCTCCCTCGTTGAGGGGGACCACATTCTGCATGCTGCAAGAGAGGGAATTTGGGGTTATTACCTGCAGCTGGCTGCCCTAGGACATGTTTTGGCTACAAGGGAGTTAGCACTCAAAGAGGCAGATCAGTGGGATAGGAGAAGCATTGATAGATGGTACACACATACAAACACTATTCCCTGAAGAGGGGCCACTGCAAAAACAGCCCCATGAGAATTAAGCATGTTCAATAGCCACAGAATAGTGACTGGTTAGAGGGGAGGAATGGAAAATAGGTGGAAATGGAATGGAGTATCCTCAGAGAACAACAGCTGAGTGATAGGGAGGAATTCTGACAAATATGGAAAAGGAAACAAAAATTGCAGCAGTTCGAGTGCTCGTCTGTACTCAGGAATGGAAATCAGTCAAGCAAATTCAATCAGTATTTGTTCACATAGTTCCACAAATGATACATATTTTATTACTTTGTTTTACATTGTTTTGACATTTCCTTTACAATGACATGAATGTATCTTATGTAAATAGCTATGTGATTTATGGAAATTGCCAGCTTCTTACATCCCTTGTCGTAGGTTATCTACAACTGGCTAAGCTGCACAGCTTTTCTATTGTATTCAAAAAATCTGGGCTTGTGGGTGGGGGAGAAATAGAAGCTAAGCAGAGAAAGCATGGGAGCCGGATGTTTTGTTTACAATGTCATGCAGATGCCCTGTTAAAAGTGAGTGAACAGAGCATGGCTATTCCTCAGTAAATGCCCATGGAAAAGCAGGCATGGATTGATGATCAGTGACTGGAAGGCATAATGAGAAAGCAAAAACATGTGATGTGGGCGAAAGAAGGTTCTGGTCTGCAATGCACCTGGATTTGGCAATCAGCGTCTTTATCCTCTCCACTTTCTTTTGCTTCTCCTTCATCTCCTCTGGGCTCAGTGGAGTATCAGGTTCCAGCTCAATGTACCTTTCTGGGATGAGGACTTTGTCTGGGGTGGAAAGCTGAAGAGCAGAACGAGACAGACTGTGAGCTGAAAAGGTGGCAATGAAGATTAACTGACATAATAACCTTTCTCGAGTATCCAACCCTTGGCCACGATACTACCCACATCTATTTCTAATAGAAGTTCTAGATCAGATCTCACACAAAACACCCTAACTCTGAATTGGGCTACATAATTCTCTCCAGATTGTCCCCTTGTCTGTCCTGGCATCTTGACATGAAGAAGAAGAAGAAGAAGAAGAAGAAGAAGAAGAAGAAGAAGAAGAAGAAGAAGAAGAAGAAGAAGAAGAAGAAGAAGAAGAATAGTAGTAGTAGTAGTAGTAGTAGTAGTAGTAGTTTGGATTTGTTATCCCGCTTTATCACTACCCGCAGGAGTTCTCCTTTCCCTTCCTCCCCCCAACAAACACTCTGTGAGGTGAGCGGGGCTGAGAGACTTCAAAGAAGTGTGACTAGCCCAAGGTCACCCAGCAGCTGCATGTGGAGGAGCGGAGACACGAACCCGGTTCACCAGATTACGAGTCTACCACTCTTAACCACTACACCACACTGGCTCTCAATGAAGACAGCATTCTTCATCCCCTCCACCCCTGCAAACATACAGCGTAATCATTTAGCCAGGGCGCACACCCCATACAAAGTGGTAACCCTCAGGGACCATCTCTTTTATCTTACTTATTTAGTACACTAATATTCTGCCTTTCACCCATTATAGAACCCAAGGTAGTCTCACACCCAAGCACCAGTCAGACCCAAATCTACCTAGCTTCAGCAAGGTGGCTGCATCGTGTGCCACAGTGACAGCTGGTAGGGCAGAAGGCAGAGAGACCAACAGCAGGTGGAGTCAGAGCCAATGACAGACAGAGCCAACTTAAGTCTGCTTTTGTCCCCATCCTTCTGCCTGCTGAGTTCTGTAAGTGAAATACTGAGACTAAGCAGGAGGAAGCTGACAAGGCAGCACCCCCTGCCTGGACTGGCTGTAAGCAGGAAGACAGGTGGGGGTTGACTGAGGTCAGACTAAGATGGATGGAGCAATGCCCCATTCGTCCTAAGGGAAAAGACTCCACTGCCCTCGGACCATGCCCTGAGATCTTGCTCCATCTTTACATGTACTTCTGTGAATTTCAAACCAGGCACCTAAACCACACTGTAAATTCGTATGAGGGAGAAGGATCCTATTTTTTGTAGCGGCTGGGGAAACCCAGCCAAATGGACAGGATATAAATAATAAATTTATTATTATGATGATGATTTGTAGGCCAAGGCACAGAGGAAGCATGGACTTCACCTCCTTGCTGATGTCCACATTATAATGCTCTGGCTCCAGCTCCATTTTGCGCAGACGTGCAATCTCCTCCCGAGGAGTCTCATACATCCTTCCAGAGTCCTCAGAGCGTAACGCTGCTTCCAGATCAGATATGTCCACCTCATGGATGCTGCGATGTCTGCGCACCTAGAACATATCATGCCCCCACCAACACACACATTAGAGTTGGGACGTGATAGAAATGCAGATCACTCTCCATAAGCACTTGCTGGTATTTTATATTTCATTCCTTGCCCGTTGCCTCCATCGTTTTCTCACCTGCCACACTCTAAGGCAGCCTTCCTTTGGTCATGCTGGCTGGGTCCAATGGGAATGGTCACTCAAAAGGTCAGCCAGAAGGCCACTATGCTGGGAAAGGGCAGCTCTGTGGTCTTGCTCTCAAAGGTGGCAACTTTGTATTGTGGGCTGCCTTATACCAGGTGGGCAGACTCACATGGCTGAATCATCTCTACCATTGTTGTGCAATTTTAGGTGACAAGCCAAAACATTTTCATTTACCCAGGTCTTGGGAGAGCAGTTCGTTATGTCAGTGGGCTTTTTTTTTTTTTTTTGCTTTTTTTTTTTTGTAAGTGGAGGTGGGGGTAGGATTTGCTGCATATCTGCTTTTAATGTCTTTGTAATTTATACAGTACTTGTGCAAGTCACTTTGAGACACCTTAGTGCAAAAATGTAACTAATAAACAACAACAGGGATACATTACCACTTTGTAAGAGGCAGGTGCTTTAGAGAGAAGGCTGTCTGCCTGTTGCTGATTGGCTGGAAGCTGCAAGCTCCGCCTCTTCTCCTTCATAGAACCACTTTGGTGGCGCTTCATGCGATCAATCTGCTCCTCTACGCTCATCTTTGCCTTCATTTCATTCGAAAATACTGCACTCTTTGGCCTGTCCTGGGGAGACACACACACACACACGAGCCTCGTGGTTATATATAGCAATGGGAAGAAGCTGGTTTATCTTGAGTAGGAAAATGCCCTGCTCAAAAATCTCCCCTGAATTTCCCACTGTTATTATTCATAGACCTATACATAACCTTTTTGGTTTCTGTTGTGAGGAGAAGAAGGGGCTCACTTGAGATATCAGGAGAGAAATACACAAACATAGAAAGCTGCCTTATGCAGAGTCAGGCCATTGGTCCATGCCTGCATACACAGCATAAGCTTGCAGAACATGACTTCCCACAAAGGATCCTGGGAGCTGTAGTAAGTTATGGGTGCTGGGAATAGTGGTGCTATGAGGGGTCTAGAACACCCAGAGTTGTTTGGAGGAAGCAATGTGCTTTAAATGTATGGTGCATATGCAACCCTAGCTGAATATTATCTATACATTAATTGGCAGTGACTCTCCAGGATTTCATACAGGAATCTCTCTCCATCCTACCTGGAGATGCTGGGGATTGAATCAGCAATGCTGTACCACTAAGCTATTATGGCCCTTCAAGATGGAGAGCCAAGGGATGGACAGCCACTAGGAAAAACAGTTTGGGGGAGACAGGACGGGCAAAGTGAGTCTGAGAGATTGTGATTCTGAAAGGGGTGACAGATTTGGGAGGAGAAAAGAGGAAGCAATTTAACAATCCATTGGCTGCGCTCTGCAGCTGCGAGTTTATTGCTGCTTGTGCATTTTTGGGGAACAGAACGGCAGTTACTGAGTGAAAAGAAAGGATGAGGAGAAAAGACAGATGTTGACTGACTTCAGCACCCTAGGGGAGAGTTTCCAGAGCACTGCAAGAGAAAGTTAAATGCTAATCTAGTTAAGCCCCAGTGCTCTTTCCTGGCGACACTATCTTCGGAACAAAAGAGGAGAGTTGGTGTAATTCAGTGGCCAAGGGCAGAAGGGCTGTGGCTCAGTGGTGCAGAATCTGCTTTGCATGAAGAAGGTCCCAGGTTCGATTCCCAACACCCTCAGGTACTACTGGGAGAGAACCCCACCTCAAATCCTGGAGAGCTGCTGCCAGCCAGTGTAGACAGTACTCAGCTAGATGGTGCAAATCAGTATAAGGCAGCTTCCAATGTTTCTAACTAGATATACAGTAGTGAGAAACAAAAACAGCAGACTTGTCTCCCCATCTCTTCTCTACCTATTAAGGCCTCATAAAAAGGAAAGGAGGAGAGATGGGATGTCACTGCATTCTTTCAAGCAGCAGCCAATGGATTGCACTACCTTTTGAGCAGCAGCCATGTCTTGCTTCTTCCTAAGAGCCTGGGATAGGAAGATCCCTGTTCAAACCTTAACTCTAAAGCCATCAATTGACTTAGCTCTAAGTAAGCCATATTCTCTCTGCCCTCTATTTGCAATAAGGGGGATCATAGCAACACTGACCTACCTCATAGGGTTGTCGTAAAGATGGTAGGAATTGTGTATACAAACTCCTTTCAATGCTCAAAAAGCAATACAGTAGAACTTTGATTGTCAAACGCTTCAGAAGCCAAACGTTTCAGCTTTTGAATGCCAACAACCTGGAAGCGAATGCTTCCGTTTTCAAACATGCCTCGGAAGTCGAATGGCTTCTGAGGCATGTTTCTCCATTTTTTCAATGGATTTTGCTAATCAGCAATTGTGCCTCAGTTGTCGAATGTTTTGGAAGTCAAACGGTCTTCCGGAACTGATTACGTTCAACAACCAAGGTTCCACTGTATATCCTTGACTGGTATTCCTCCCCTCTGAATATTAAAGTTCTCTTGCCATCTATGCAGAGGAGGGGTGGTTTGCTTTGTGGGCTCAGTGCCCAATGCCGCATGCCCACTGGCTCTGCTTATGCCCTCCTTGCATTAGGCAAGCTTCTGAGGCAGATGCCAGCTGTGCTTGCGAAGTCTCCTCCTCACAATCAGAAGACCTGTGTGATCATACAGAGGAACGGACACAATGACATCTAGCTTACCTTTAGAGCTTTGCTCATAGTGCAGAGGTGGGGCAGGGAGATCTTTTCCAGCCTCTGGGGTCCATTTTATGTTGGTTTTTAAAAAACATTTACTTGGTTGTTCTTGTGCTGCTTTTAAAAATTATTCTAGCTGCTTTTAAGGATATGTCAGTAAATTGTCTTGGGACATATATGTGGAAGGCAATTCACAAGTGAATAGATAATACCAATCTTTTTATGAGCTTTTTGCTGCTGTTTCTAAACTTTTGCAACTTTTCCAAAACATGAGAAGAGGTGAAAGAGCTGTGATTAGGATCTCCTCTCCAGCTACTAACAGGAACAGCAC
Organism: Podarcis muralis; assembly: GCF_964188315.1. Lineage (NCBI taxonomy): Eukaryota > Metazoa > Chordata > Lepidosauria > Squamata > Lacertidae > Podarcis > Podarcis muralis. Next base: position 59,870,407 of record NC_135659.1, read on the forward strand.
CAGGACTTGTCTAGTACGTGTCTTTTCCCCCAGGGTGTGTCTATGCGTGCGTGAGTGTTCGAGATTTACATCAAGAAAAAGGCATGGGGTGTGTGGAGAGAAAGGCTAAACACCCTCTCTAAAATTGCCATGCCCCTTCAAAGCAGCCCCAAGGTGTTCTAACTAGTAAAACAAAACAAAAAAGGAAGGAGACTATAACCTGAGATCTTCTTAAATTCCTCTCCCACCCTCCTGCTCCTTTCCCATCTTAGCAAGCTGCATAACCCTCTCTGTATGGCCTCAATCCCTCTGATGGTAATTATAATTAGGAAAAGACAGCAGAATTTGATCTTACCCGGGCATTCAGCCCATTGGCTAAGTTGCTGGCACCCCTCCGCACCACACCTGACATGGGGATGGCGTCGTCATCCATGGGTGATTTGGTCCTTGGGGGAACAATGCCAACTGGGAGAATGCAGAGGAGAGGGAAAGGTGTTTCATCAGCAAGAAGCAAAAAGTCAAGTTTCTGGCAATGGCAATAGCAATAGGTATGGACAGACATAACCATGTTTTCTTTATTTGGGACACCATGGCCCTTTGATTGCAAGGAGAGATGGCTTCCCACATCCACCCAAAGATTAAAAAACCTACATTATTTTCAGATACCGAGCGGCTGGAACAGCAGGATTTGACAGCCACAACTTTCACTGAAAATGCTGCTTCTAAGTATTTTTTATGCCACATTTTTCAGTTGCATACAGCTACACACAAGGCTGTTTATATCAGAACACTGTAATATCATACTACACAACAACTAGTTACATTGAAATTAAACAGAAGTGTAAGAGACTTGTATCTAGAGATGAAGCAAGCTCATAGGCCCATTACATCTTTAATAGTTTTGTAGATATGGAAGTTTGGATGGGTGCAGCTTGTCATATCATAGGACCAGTGGGGTGAGCCAAGCTGCACCTGTCAAAATTCCTTCTTCCAAACATCCGAAGATGCAGGAGCCTTGTCCCACACTGCATCTGGTCATCTCCGTGGGAAAGAGCAGAAGAGTGCTAATGGTGTTGACCAGACATCTGTGTCCTTCCAGATTTCAACAGCAGCCTGCACTAGAAATGTACTGTTGTAGTGAAGCTGCTTTTGCATCTATTAACACTAAATTGTCATCATTCCTAAGCCCATCTTAATGGACCATAATGGAAATGGAAGCTTTATTCTTTGAATATACTTCCTCCTTGAGTCCCATTAAAAACAAAAGAGGAGTCTTGCTGGGTCAGACCAAAAGTCCACCCACAACTGCTTCCCACAGTTGACAACCAGGTGCCCACAAGGAAGTCCACAAGCAGGCCATAAGGGCAACAATATGGAGCAGATCTATCCATACAATCTATCTGCCAGTCAGGAGGACTACTCAATAGACAGGTTGTCTGGAGGAGTCCTAATCAGTAAGCCAAATCAGGTCCCCTCCCAGGATGCACATTGTTTGCCAGTACCTTTGTTGAGAGCAACTTGCTTATCAGCATCCGGGTCTTGCCTTGTCTGCAAGAGACCAGCCTCCACAGCAGAATTTGAGGCTGACGTCCGGTGATGGTCCTTCTTGTTCTGCTCAAAGCTGGACTTGGACTGTGGGGGCAAATACAATTCCCTGTGAGGAACTGCAAGGGAAGCTGAAGAGAGGTCCTGTCTCCAAACAGCTGCCACTTTCCTTAACTACACAGGATTTCAGACACAGACAAACACACATGCCAAAAATGAACAGAAATGCCCACACAGAAACAGTGAAAGGAAGCAGTAATCAGAAGAAGCACCTTTGCCCCCTGCCCATCATCCAAAAATGACCCCAAGGAGAGTCCAATGCCCAAGAACCAATCAGCTGGAGAAATTGGGGCAAATTCATGCTCAACTCAAATTTGAAGAACCAAAAGCAAATCAAAGGTGTGGTGGTTCAGCGCACACTGTATCCAAAGCACTGGCATTTGGGAGCAAAGATCAGTGGATTTCTTGTGCTTCTATCTCAAAATAGTGGTGCTTAACACAGTCCCAGCCTTCCAGACTTTTTCTTATCTGTGGATAAGATTTCCACTGTTGTTGTTGTTTTGTTCAATTGAAAGGCAAGCCTATATGAGCCAACAGTCCAAGTAGAAATGGTACCAACAGCTTAGGTACAAGGTTTGTCTCCATCCCATCTACTCCTATTGCTAGCAGGATGCAGACATTTAGGATATAAGTATTGGTGAAGGAAGCTAATTACATAAGCTGCCGTCACCACTCCACTGAATTGGAGACTCAAAACCATACAAGAGCAACAGAGCTTTGGAAAATCATTGCCCCCTTGATCAGAAAATATGCAACAGCTTGAAGAGGTGTTTCCCCACCCCCACCCCTTCCTCTGGGAAAGATGGGCATTTTAACATTGGCAAGGAAACCTCCCCAAGTCCCTCTCCTTCTGCTTCATCTCAAGAGCATCTCTGTGGGCAATCTCTGCTATTAACACAGATGACTATCACAGGGGATGAATGCAGGGAAGGGAAAGGACAATAGAAGTAAAACCACAGCGAGGAATGGCAGAATGAGCCAGAGCAGTTGCAACCATTATATTGGTCCCTTGCACCAAACAGCCTTTCTGTCAGCCTGGGCATTTTATGTACACCATAATGAACTCTGTATGTGGGCCTCTGTTACAACATAAACACCCAGAATAAAAGGTATGAGTCTCTGTGCATTTTGTGCTGAACTTCTAGGCAGTAAAATGTTTAAGGGTTCTATTTCAATCTGGTCCAGAGTGAACATTTGACTCACTTCTCTCTTGTATCACAATAGCATCCAATTCTTGATAAGTTCATAGGAATGACTTAATCCTATAATGGCAACTTTATCCATGGTCACCAGTAAGGCATGTTTTAAAACTTAACTTTTGAGGTTAGTTTTATTACTATGATTGGGGGGGGGGGGGAAATGCTTTGGGTTTGAGAAAAAAAAGCACCAGCCTTTTAGAAAATACAACAACCACCTTAATTCCTCATTTTAATTTCTTAATTCTTTATATGGCCTTGCCCTAAACTTTGCTGCCGCTGTCTGACTTTTGGGATGCGCAAAACCTGTGAAATTCCACTTGGGGAAAAGCAAAGGCGGCTTTGAAGCGAGAGCAGCAGGAGGCTTGGAGGTTTTCTTCCCCCACCTTCTTTGCAACTGACCTATAATGGTTGCTTCCCCCCAACCAGCTCTTATGAGATCCCAATGGCATGATATCCCCTCTCAACATGGGAGATGAAAAACCAGCTCAGCAGCTTTAAAACATTTCCACTACCTTCATGGGGTGTAACACGGATCAGATTCTGCTTGGTGGAGATGTGAAACCTTTGCAGATATTAATCCAAGGTTATCTTACAAACTAAGTAGAGAGTTACTCTCTGAGGAACGTGTCATTGTTCATGATATTCTTGTGGACTGATGTGTTTTGTATATCACTTTCCCACTGGGCAAAGAGGCCCACAAGCCACAGGATACTTGGCTATCAGTATAAATATAGGCCACAATCAACTGCGGCCACAGAATTGCAATCTAAGGCTGGAGGCAGACAGTCATTTTTGAGAGAGATGAAGGGATTCTGACAAAGGCATTGCTTTGCATGTATATTTAATAGTTCTTTTGTCTCATTATTGCCACTGGTCAAAAAGGTTTCACAGGTTTTTGAGTTGTTTCAAAAACCCGCAAAACCACTTTACCAAAAGCAAACACCAGTTAAGGAAGCACACCAAGCAGCAATTTCTCTTTCAAGATGGCTTCAGCTCTCTGAAGAAAAGAAAAGAAAAAATATTGTGTGTCTCCAGCCTAAGTCTCTGATTTGAAATCTGTGTCCCACTCTTGTCTTCTGTTCTCATCCATCATTAGGGTATATCACAACCTGCCATTGAGAGGATGTAGCTCCTGACATTCTCAAAAAGGCAAATTGCCCCAAAGGCTGTTTGGCAGATGACATTTTTCATACCTAGGCAAAATCTACACGTAGGAAAAATATCATGTAATGGGCTTCAGGGAGCATAGGTTGCTTGAGAAAGATGACTGGTTAACCATTCGGCTAGGAGCAGCTGGTGGGGAGAGGTGGTAGTGCTGTGGTCCTGGATGTACCAGGATGGTGAAAGGGTTGGGCAGTGTGGGTTCACCCGCACTGCACTGCCTAACCCTATCCCTGCGCTGTTGCAGGACACGACAATGACACAGCATGGCTCCTCCCCACAAGCTGCTCCCGCACCTGGCTCCACATCCCTCCCCAGTTCCAGGTGAGTGTGGCAAAGGATAGAGCATGCCTCCAGCTCTCAAACTCCATTTTGATACCTGTCCCCTCTTCGCCTCGCTGCTTTGCTGCCAGGAAGGGGAGTTAGGATACGGCCAGAGGCGGCTTTCGGTAGGGAGCGGAGGGACAGTCGGAGGAGATTCCAAGGGCACATATGATTTGGGGAGGGGAGGTCGAGGTGGACCGGGCTCCTGAAGTGGAGAGGAAGCCGAGAAGTGTTAGGAGTAAGAGCAGAGAAACTGTGAGAAGGGGAAGGAAAAGAGAATTAGTGAGACAAAGACTCCAACAGAGACAGGTGTTACACCCAGGACAGGGCACAGCTGCAACCGAGCACCCAGGAGCCCCGATGCCAAATGGCCAGCCTCTCTCTTCATGCTGGGCAACCCAACATCGAGCCACGCAAGCCTGGGATGAGCCTGGTCTTACTGGACCAAAGGCGCAAACTGCGAGGGGACTTTCAGCCGCTTCCAAAATATCTGCCATTTCAAAAAATAAGAATGCATCTCTTTCAAGGCACATTGTCCAAAATGCAGATATTTTATGATCCTTGCAGTCTGCTGCTTGCCCCACAATGTGAACTTATATCTATAGACACAACTGCTGTAGGTTTGAATGACCCAATGGTGAGTGCATACGTGCTGAAATCCCAAGGTTTCGGGAACACAGAAAATGATACCCCCCAAAACATGCATGGGGGTGGAACATGAGTGGGTCTGGGGTTGATGGTTGATTTGGGGCAGAAATTTAGGTTTGATGACAGATGGAGCCAGAGCGACCAAAAAATAAAGATGCCCATCCATTGGCTATTTCCCTCATTGCATTTGGTCATTTGTACAAGTTGGAATACGAAATGCCAGTATCTGCAATGCCTTTTATAGGCATGGAAGTAGCATAGGAAGTACCATATATAATTGTCCAATGCCTTTTGACTCAATTTATTGGATCAGGCTTCTATTTAGGATGGCCAGAGGTTGTAGCAGTAAAAGAAGTTGCTAATCTCCCACTGACTCATAACTACTGAAACTGAATCATTCCAAAGTTTTAGGATGCTTGAAGTATCCCAGCCTAAGGTGCGTGTCAGCTGCTGTCATATCTGAGCACCTTGCCATTTTTATGTGCATCACGTGAAGACCAATTCACAGCCTAAGGCAGCTATCACTACATGGAGAGCTGCTTGTGTAGCAGCTTTTCTCTGTGCTATCAATCTTCTTCTTTAAAATGGTTGCTGATGTGGCGTTGAGATGAATGGCTCACAAAGGCTGTGCCCACATTATTTTCCCCCACCCGAAAAACACACACAATAGGAGCAATTTCACCAGGAAAATATAATGCTGCTCTATACCGAATCAGACCATCAGCCATTCTAGCTCAATATTGGTAGCAGCTTTCGAGGGTTTCAGACAGGAGTTCTTGCCAGCCCTTCCTGGTGATGCCAGGGCTTGAACTTGGGACTTTGTGAATGCCAAGCAGATTCTCTATCAATGAGCTATGGCCCTTGCCTAATGCTCTGCAATGATACCAGCAATGATTCAGGATTAGTAACTCGATAAGTGAGCAGACATAATGGAAGAAGGGAGGGAGTCTTGTTGCAGAGTAAAAAGCCTTCAAATAATTATCCTAATTGCTCATTGCCGCAGTTTCCCAAATAAAAGCCAGCAGAGCAGTGAAAGTGGCTATATCATCTATCACATAATTCAGTCTACTTGAGGGGTTGTCTTACCCCTATGTGTCCACCTGACTGCTTTGATCTGCATAAAGGCCACTTTTATAAGTGTCACATAACGGGTACTTTGCTCTTGCAAAAGAACTGGTCCTTTAGAGTGGCAGTGCCTACTCTCAGCAGTGGGCAAGAACGCCTGTGGTACTGTATTCAGCACCAGCTTAAACCTTTTTTTGTTTAGGCAGGTCTGCCTCGACGTGTGCACACTGCATTGTGCACATTTGTTTCAACACTACTGATTTTATCTATATTTTGATCTATTTTACGTCAATTAGTTTTATAGTTTGGTTTTAGTAGTATTTTCTTATGTATATTTTAAATTGTGTTATGTAAACCGCTTAGAGATTTTTGTTGATTAAACAATATACAAATCCTGTTAAATAAATAAGTATAGTGATCAGCTTTGGGTCTTTTGATTCTAAAGGATTTTTTTTTAAAGTTGAGCACAAGCACAAATTGTGTTAAATTTTAATGGGTGCTGCAGGTGATTGGCCTGCTGTATCAGAGTGCCAGTTACCTGGAATCTATTCTTCAAGCTACCAATCCCTTTGCAGAATACTTATGGTCTTGAAACTAGAAGGATCAACACAGCTACAGGAATATCAAATGAGTAAGGTTAGCTCTACCCTGCTCTACCAGTCTTTTCTTTATCTCCCCTCCTATTGCATATCTTGGTTTAGAACTACTATTGCAGCTGGGAGCAGGGGGTCTGGAAGTCTGGAAGCACCCAAAGTTTCAAGGTGTTTAATCCAAAATTACAATCTTTAAATGGTTGGGTCTATTGCCAGGGTCCCTTCGACTTTCCTCTGAAAAATATATATTGCAGCCTCCATCACCCATGCCAGAGAAAGGCCTGGGTTGCCACCTACTGGTGGAACGATAATCCTGGAAACAGAAGTGTTATGAGAGCATCTTGGCCACAACTGGGAACACTTCCCTCTCTCCCATTTTGCTGCATCTTCATTCAGGCTGCCCTGGGCAATGATAAATTTGCTCACCTCGTTGCTGCCTTGCTTAGTAGGGGAGCTCTGGGATCCCGACACAAGAGAGAAAGGGCTCAGGGGACTGGTGAGGCTGGCTGAGCTCAAAGGGCTGGCTGGACTGTTGGAGCTGTAGGTTCCAGATGGGCCAAGGGATACTGCAGAAAAATAACACGGAAAAGGTAAGCCATTCATGCAAACCAACTGATGATGGATGGATCAGCAGGAAAGGGACCACCTAGAGAGGCCAACGGAAAGTGTGTGTGTGGTGGAGGGAGGAACTGAACCTTCCTTGACAGATCTGTAAATAAAGGAAAGTACCCTTTAAAAAGTTATGATGGTATTGGTCCTGATATAGGTCCTCTACTTGTGCCAACTCCAGACTGATGCAGAGACTGTCCTGCCCTCCTGCACCTATGTCCTGGTTGTCATGCTGCTGGCAAATGGACTGATGTGGTTTATGGCACAGGGAGCTGTAGGATCCCTTCCAACTCTATGATTCTACGAAACTCTTGCTGGTGCACAGCCAATTACACAGCAATCTACCATTAGTTCCTGATCTTTCTTCTGCTTACCCCTGGTCTAAATGACAGTGCCACTCTTCAAATAGATTGCGATAAATGACACTCCTATCCTGGTTGCAAAACATTTCCAGGTGGCAGATAGCAAATTTTGGGTGTACGCATTGTGGAAGGAGTGGCAGATATTGAGATAAGAAGCCAATACTTCTGCCTGCGACTCCAAAGAGCCTGCAAATAAAAGGCGTTGTACTTACCCCTATGCTTTGCTGTGTCTGTGCCCCGAGATGGGTTGTTCTTCCTCAGCCCCTCCATCACATCCTGGATCCGCCAGATCTCCTTCTGGATTTGCCGGTTGAGCATTTCATTCTGAAAGGGCCAAAGCACCCAAAATAATAGTAAGTAAACTAGCACTGCTTCCTGAACTCGATCCTTGGGGTGGGGGAGAGGGCTGTAGCTTATTGGTAGAACATCTGCTTTGCATGCAAGAAGGTCCCAAATTCAATCCTTGCAGTCTTCAGGATGGGCTGGGGACTACCCCTGTCTGAAAACCTGGATTGTTGCTTCCAGTCACTGCAAGCAACTCTGAGGTAGCTGGAGTCATGATCTGTCTTGGTACAAGGCTGTTTCCTATGTTTCTATTTCTTTTAGGTAAAAACTGTACATTCACCTTTATATAAGAGGTGGCTAACCTTGTGTTGTTGGACTAGAACTCCCATCATCCCTAACCACTGGCTATGCTGTCTGGGGCTGATGAGTCCTGGAGTTCAACAACCAGGGGAAAATCTATTATGAAACGAATGAAACTTAGGCTTCAGGGCCCATAATTCCGGAAGGGCCCCAGAAGGGTCCACATTGCTTAAAATTTGTGAGCCACATTGATCTGAGTCAAATTGATTACTTTTTTGTTGTATATATTTTCCCCCAGATTTAGGTCCGCCACTGCCAACGACAGGAGGAGGGCCACAGATTAGCTATCCCTGCTTGACACTTCTACGTATACAGCTAGAACTCTGCAATGGGAAAAACAGCTGGAGGAAGGGGGATTTAAGCACCCACTCAATTTCTCTTGGCAAAAATTGCCACTTTTACAAGCTTCCGTAATCCCAAAGAGATCTTTTTCTCCAAGCTTAGCCTAGCTTCTGCAAAAGGCACACTTTGCTATGGCAACCCTGGGCAACTGCTCCTCTTATCAAGGAAGCCGATGAGCCAAATCAGAAGTTTGTACAGTTTCAAACAGGAGTGCAAATTGAAAAATCACTGTGAAGAAACAAGCTATCAGAACACTGATATAATCATCCAGGCAGTTGTGAATGTTTATATCTGAGTTCGAAGAGCGCTCCAAGACCTGGCCCCCTAATTGTCCCTGATTGCAGAACTGCATAGAGAACTATAACATGTGAAGCAGCAATAATGCATTACATATATTCTGCTCTGGATTCTACAAGTGAAGCAACACTTTTTGGAACAGCTGCAATCACAGCAGAGTGTATCCATGTAGCTCCAGTTCACTGCCTGCTCACACATTACATTTCCCCAGGCCCAGGGACAACTGAGATGCAGAAAAAGAAAGCAGCCAGCTGGCATGCAAGGATCAGCCCAGAGTGCTTTAGAAATCAGTTGTGAGGTTTATGAAAACAATGCAACTGGCCCAGAATCCCTATTTCCCACCCCTTAAAAAATTGGGATGTTGCTTAGCATCCCAGGGACAGAAGTTACATACTGAAGACTGTTGTCTTGTGAGTGCAAAAACTGGTTCAAAATGTTGATTGTTGGAAATTGCTGTTTTCTTTTTTCCTTCTTAAAGCAAACAAGTTTCAAGCTCAGGATGTGGAAATGGCTCAGACCTATGCATTTGCATGTACAACCAGTATCAGTGCTGAGAGTGCATGTCTCGCAAGAATACCTTGCCACTCCACCATGCGTTTCTAGTCTCATATATTCACCTGCCTTTATCTGTTTTCCTGCCACATCGCAATTTCTGCCCCAGCATGACAAATTTTCCATAAACTCACAGACTTAAGTAGTAAAGTTTGAGCAAACTATGCTAAATTGCTATGAGTGTGCAAGTAGTTTTAAAAACAGTGTTTGGGGTCCTTCCACTTTTTAGCATAACACAGAGGTTACACACAGGCATTTTTGCTTTCCTGTTCCACTTTTCATGAGAATCTGTGCAGATGTAGCTTTTGCACACACCTGGGAGATGTCCTGCTCACCCAACTCTCAGCCACAAATATTCTGATCTTATTATTCCATTGAAACAAAGAGATTACAGTTCAAATCAGGATGATGAATCGGATCAGATTGGAAATGTGTGCATGGACAAACCAGAAACGAAATGGTTACCGCAGGAGTTTAAAACCCATTGTAATTACTCAGTGAACAAGGCTGCATACAAGCACAGGCTTATCACTTAAAACATGAGAACAGGCCGAGCACATCATCCTTCCAGCTAAAGCACCGACATTGCCTGCTCTTTCTACCATTACAATCAATTAGTTCCATCAGGAGCTAGCAGAGCTCTTGCTTCCCTTTGAAAGAGCCACTCACAAACATCCTGGCCTGGATATTTATGCCACTTTGGAACAGATGCTGGATGTTCTCCAGCTGTGGAGGGCTGCAGACTCCAGGACTGCAAGCAGGGCATACTGCAAGAGCCACCCCCTGCTCTATCACAACATCTCTCCCTCCCTCTGGAGCTGTTCCAGAATTAATTACTCTCAGGCAGGACACAAACAGCAATAAATTGCTAGGCACACAATAGACCCTCTTCAATGAAGAGTGATCTGTTTTATAACACTCTGGGATGCAAACTTCTGGAATAAATGAAGTGAAAGAAGTTCCGCATCCAATCAGGTTGTTACATAGTGGAGAACAGATGTGATTTCATGCTATGATTACGTTTTAGTGTTTTAATATGGTTAGTTGTAACTTATTTGTTCAAACCTGCTTTGAGTTCTTTTTTCGGATGGGGGGGAAGGATTCAGGATATAATTTAGGAGAGGGTGGAAGGAGGGTGGGTGGGTGGGGGAACAGTCACAGGTGATCCAGTAATGGATTCCTCCACCATCTTGTCTAGTTTGCCCTTAAGCTTGCAATCGCAAGCATTTTTTAGAAGTCTCACTAAACTAAATGGGACTTACTTCAGAGTATATGGGATCCTTAAAAGTGGGTCATTCGCCAAAGGAAATGGTGAGCAGTCTTTACTTGCCTGTTGTACTTCAGATATGCATGTGGCTAGCTGCAGATCAGGGAGAAGACTTCTAGCCTAGCTGTCTGCTCTAGTGGAATTACTAATTTTGCATGTGGAAGGAAATTTTGATGCATGCATAAGTTTCAAAGAAGCCATTTCCTCTGCGCACACCTGTGTGCAGCCTGTACCAAATGCTCAACTCAGTGTTTGAATTCACCCTGATGGTAGCGTCTTCCACACTTGATTCTGTGGTGATGCTTCCTAGGGTCAAGGAAAGCACCCTCTTCCCCAAAGCACTCCTGCAATTAAGTAAACTCTGGCCACATCTGCCAGAGCAGGAACACTGAACCCTTTGCTTTTTAGACAAGGACCGAAAGAAGGCCTGTTGACTCAACTCCCACATTCCTCACACCATTTGAGTGTGTGCTGGGGGATGGCAACAGGGGGTTAAGAACTGTTTGTTTCCACTTCCGTACCTTTGCAAATAAATACTAAGAACAGAAGGTTTTCTATTTGCACTGAACGTGCGCACACAGAGAGACAGAGTTTCACAGAAATCTGGTAGGTGCTTAAATGTGTGGAGTCTGGAGACTAAGCGGACCTCAGAGCAAGGAAGGAAAACAATGCCTTCATTCAGTGTGGCAGCGAGAAGGTCAAGTGTCGTTTACATCGGAAGGGAAGCAAGGATTAGACATCATTACTCTATCTGGTGTCAATGACACGGACAACATCAGCAAGCCAACCTCTGTGCCTGCTTTCTGCTTCAGCGTCTCCCATATCTCACCATCTGCCTTTTCAGAATGACAGCAGAGGGATTTGCATAGCAAGAGGGGTGGGAAGCTGGATTGGGCAACATTGGCCCCCTGTTTACAAGCCTTCTAAAGATAGTTAAGCACTACTGTGAAGCTGCTTCTGGCAGGTCATCAGTGAGATGAATCCCAGCACCAGCAATTTTCTTTCCAGCTAATTCCAAAGAAAGAGGTAATGGAGCCCATATTGGAACTGAAGAACAGACTACAACCCCATCCTATGTCTACGTAATTTCTTGGCTGCTTTAAAATGCGGAATTACAGAAGAAAGGGTCAGAGATGCCTCGCAGAAGTTGCATAAATCCAGGGTTGGTAGGGTATAGTTAAGAAGATGGACCCTAGTTTGGGGAAATATAAGGCTCTACGTTAGGAAAACCCAATCAAAAATTTCCCAAAGCAAACACTGGGAGCAATGACAACTAAATGCAAATGTGGGGCTTCTGTATTAACAACTACTGTAGGAGAGATCAAAATTGTCTGCACTGGAGTCTCTCCTAACATATTTCCACATAGGATTTGCACACCAGTAGTTATATGAAAGTTTGCACATGGGCCCATTAAATATCACATGCCAGCTCTTCACATACCGTATTTTTCGCTCTAAAGGACACACTTTCCCCCCTCCAAAAATGAAGGGGAAATGTGTGTGCGTCCTATGGAGCGAATGCAGGCTTTCGCTGAAGCCTGGAGAGCAAGAGGGGTCGGTGCGCACTGACCCCTCTCGCTCTCCAGGCTTCAGGCAGCTATCCGCAAGCCTTTGGAGTGCGGCGGGAGTTCCTGCCGGGCTCCGAAGGCTTGCGGATAGCAGCCTGTTCTGGGGGCTGGGGTCGGGGGAAGCTCAGGGGGCTGGGGTCGGGGGAATAATTCCCCCCCTTCATTTCCCTCCCTAAAAACTAGGTGCGCCCTATGATCCGGTACGCCCTATGGAGTGAAAAATACGGTAATTGTTTTGTGCATGCACAATAGGTGTGACTGGTCATGGTAGTAGTGCACAGTATTTTAGGTGCACATACATGCATAACGCTTAAAATCTGGCTCTGATGTTTTAACTTGCATCTAGGAAAAGCAGCCCGGTCCAAAAGTCAGTATTTCTTAAGGATGGATGTGTGAGAATGATGGCTTAATTATGTGAAATGATAACTGTACAGTGGTACCTTGGTTTACGAACTTAATCCGTTCCAGAAGTCCGTTCTTAAACCGAAACCGTTCTTAAACCAAGGCGCACTTTTTCTAATGAGGCCTCCCACCGCCTGTGCCCTTCCACTGTTCAGATTCCGTTCTTAGACCGAGGTAAACTTCGCAACCTGGGACATTACTTCCAGTTTTGCAGTGTTCGTAAACAGAATCGTTCTTAAACAGGACTGTTCTTAAACTGAGGTACCACTGAACTGAATACAGGTGGTTTTATTCTTTTGTTTACAACTTTATAAGAAGAGAATCAGAATCAAATCTGCCTATCAACAAATGCTTAGACATCCCCACAGGTCTGTGCCCAGTTTTGCTCTGGATTCGCTAGCATTTTCCTTAAACACAGGAGGTCTGGAGGTTTCGTTCTCTCACCTGGATGTCCAAGTTCAGTTGTTCCCACAGGTCATCATGTAAGGCTGACACCTCACCCTCCAGGTTCTCATATTCTATGGTGCTGTTGGCCAAAGCCTGTGGGGATTTGCAAACAGTCCCATCAAGATACCAACACACTCACTCGCAATCTCCTCTCCATGTCCCTGGAGCGCAGAGGAACTAACTAATATTAAAAACGCTAACTACTGAGCCATCCATTTGGATGCCAGCCCAGCCTGGCTGTGCACCACAGTACAGAGTAAATCTTCACCTAGGAGGTGGTAGCTGCATTGGTAGAAACTGTTGTCTTCCAAATAGCTTCTTTGGAGGACAAAGATCACCCTTGTATGCTTCCCATGCTAGCATTTAATTGCTGCATTCTGGAAGACACAAACTGGCATGATATTTGTGCGCTGGGGGAAGCTAATGGACATACAATGAGAACAGAAAAGAGGACTTCACTCAAAGTGAAATGAACAGGAGGTTCTCCCCAGTTCTCCCCATGTGTTTTGCACAGAGCAAACTCACAGCATGCACTCATGAACCGGAGGGGTTCAATTTGGGTGCTATTGCACCTTCTCATTGGGCTGAAAGAAGCTTTCTTCTCTCTCACTCTCTCTTCCTTTTTTTTTTAAATGAGAGAAAAGGAAATGAAACAGAGAGACAAAATAAAGATTTATTGTGCAATGCCAAGCCCACAAAGCATTCCTCTCTTCATCCCCAGGTTTCCCCTGACACATGCAGCACCAGCGTTGGCAATGCAACAAGAGCAGGCAGCCCATGCTGGCTCAGCTCAGCTGGAGACACAGGCTCCACTGATGCAGCTCGTGCTGCTGCAGAAGCATCAAATACTGTAGGGCAAAGAAGAGCCAGAAGAGAGGGCCGTCTTTGCACTATTCTGCCATGCAGGCTGCACACGAACCATAGGCTGGGCTGTGCTCTCTGCTCCATTTAACAGCAAGCTTATTGGGCACAGCTGAGCATGGTAGGGGCAGTGCATGTTTGGATGGGTCAAATATACTTGATCAACAGGGACCAAGTATGTCTTTTCCCTCCACCACCTCCACCACCATTGTTCTTGATCCCTGAAGGCTCCTGAGTGTCTGGGATTTCTGCAAGAATAAACAGGGCATTTTCTTTATTACCGTGCTGGCTTGGGACAGCTCCACCCGAATATTGATCAACTGGTTCTGGAGGGATTCCTTCTTGTGCAGCAGTTTTTCAGGGTAGGCTGGTTGGCTCCCAAACATCTCTAGCTCCTGGTGTGTCCCCATCAATGCACTCTCCAGACTTTCCTAAGTGAAGAGAAGAGTAAGGATTTTTTTTAAAAAAAAAAAAAGCTGATGGTTAGGAAGCAATCTGGAACTCAGCTGACTAGTGTATAGTTAAAATTCTTTTTCTGGCCTCAGGCATTCAGCCTTTCTGGGTCTTATTTCTAAAACCATCACTTGTTCTGTAGGACAAAGCATTATTGCAACTGAACTGGGTTGAAGGCTAGAAAGTTCAGGTGCAGGCTGAGTTGGACTTGCTCATCTGCCTGAATATCTAGACATGCCTTCTTCCACAGCTTTCAGAGATGTAGGTCACTTGGTCACCCCCCCCCCCCATAACCTCCACCACACATACAGTCTTGGAAAGAAGGAACCTGGTGTTGCATGAAGACATTTTCCTGAAATTTCTTTCTGCCTGTGCAATAGGACTTCCTCTCCCACTTCTCTCCTCAGGTGCCTGCCCCCAGACCTGCTCTGCAGGGTTGGGGGGAAAGCAGATTTGGGGAGGCACACAGGCAGAAGAGAGGTACAGCAGAAGTCTTTGTACCAACAGGATGACTTTGTTGGATACAGCCCTCTATGAGCAATACTCCTGCTACAAAGGCCACTTTTAGCATCTCTGCCTCCTATTTTGGGGAAACTGGAAACATTTGCCACAAAAATAACAACCTCTTGATGATGCCCACAGCCTAGCAAATGCAATAAGGTTCCAGCCTCAAAAAGCCTCTGGAAAGTTGGCCAAAAATCAGAAAGCAGCTTGCCGATGGCATTAAGTGTGCTACGATACACGCCCCTTACCTTCTCTGCACGAAGTTGCTGCACCAGCCTCTCCTGTTCCCTCATCACCTTGTTTTGCTCACAGAGCTTTCCCAGGAGCTTCTTTCATGGAGGACAGAGAGAAAAGAAAGGCGAAATATAAGATTCATAGCAGAGTCTGGGGTGGGGAAGTGAATGTAGCCCTCTAAGTCTCTCTTGGGCTCTTCCCAGGTCACATCCCCTCCTCAGCCACATCCCTTCTGGCCCTGCCTTGCACTCTACTTGGGCGTCCACCCCCCCCCCCCGAATGTGTCATTGCACACTGATAAAGATTATTGCAAGTGTGAATGGAAAAAGATGCAAGTGTGTAGGAACTAGCCTGCTGTCCAAAGATGTGCATTCATTGCTCCACCCACCCTTTGCCTTTGTTCTCACCCAGCACTGGCATGTGTCCCCCAGAAGGTTGCTCAGAAGCAAAAGTGGCCCTTGAGCTGGATAAAGGTCCTCCACCCTGGTTCACATAGCAGAAGGCATTCATCTGCTTTGAACAGATCTCAACCTGGCCTCCGGGTAGTAGAGCCTCGGTTGCTGGGGCTGCACAATCCGAGCAGGGCAGACTCACAAACAATGATGCCAGCATGAAAACACAAACCCAGAGTACAATGGGTGAGAATGGGGCAGGAAAAGCGACAGCCCGGGGTTGGTGAACGACGGCGACCACAAGTGCTTGGGACTTTGCAGCTCCCCTAGCAGAATAGATGCCTGTTTAATGATGTCAAGATAAATGGAGAGGGAAGGCACAGCTTGCAAGGGGTGGAGAATGGAGAGGTGGCAGCGGAAGAGGGGATGGAAGAGGCAGACAGGCAAGAGGGAGGGAGGGAGGAGGTGCTCTTACATCTGTATCTTGCTCGCTTATCTTGTAGGTGTGCAGCGACTCTCTATAGGCTTCAGGGAAATGAGACACCTGCAAAAACAGGAACAAATCATTCCTGCTCTCTCCGCCTTTGAAGTTGACATGTCATGACAAGCCCCTGGGGAAATCCAAGGCTGCTTCTGCTTAGTGCGTAGGGGTGGGAAGCCCTCCATGTTTTCAGGTCCTGCAGCTCAAGCCCCAACTTTCTTTCACCAAGTCTTTTTTAATTAAGCAACATTTACTGGGTAGAATAACCGAAGGGAAAGGCACACACTGTCTAGCATTTCCATCACTGTGGTCTGGGGGTTTCTGCTTCTCGGTTCCCACGGATCTATCCAGCTTAGACTGCAGACTCCTCACTATCTTTCAAAATCAGCTGTCTTTCATCTCATCAAGGGAGGCAGCTCTTGCATACAATGTAGTGAGAGAATTGCTCTTTTCCTAACTGCATAGAATTGCTCTTTCTCCTATCCCCACAGATGTCAAGTTTATAACAAATATATATATAATGGCAGTTGCTCAGATTATGAGCAAATCAGCTATTCTACTATGCATGCATGTTAGACATGCAACCTCCATTACGTTACAGATCACCAAGCAATTACACATGGCCAGTCATACCATAAACAGCAGCTCACCTTCACAATCGCAGCAACTGCAATTGTGAATAGATTTAAATATGTGACCTCTCCTCCCCCTCCCCCCGGCCTGCCCGGCACTCACAGAATTCAGGAGGGTGATGGGGGAGTTCCCCTAAATGCGATAATTGCTATGGGCCAAAAGTTAGCTGCTCCATGTTATCTACTAACACACACTTAGTTAATAGATGTATGCAGAGCTAGTATATAGCACACAAGGAAGACCAGAAAGAATTTTTGCTGGGGTTTGTATGCCTAAAAGCAGTGTTGGCTATTCATGTGCAGTGCAGATCTTTACATGCCAAACAGGGGCCAATGTCTAGGATGTTGCTATAAAAGGGTGGCTGATGAACAGGTAACCAGAGTCCTGTCCCCAGGAAACAGAGAGGCCAGGATAAGTGGGAGGCTGGATTAAAGAGAAACTTCAAAAAGAGCACGGAAGGATCCTGTATTGTTTTCAACTTGAGACTTTGCATTGATCCAGAATTATAGTCAGACGCCACCACCCTCTGGTTTTATTCCCAGTTTATTTCCTGCTTTGAATTTCAAAGCTGCACAAGCCCAGGGTAATAGATTTCACAAGCTGCAGCCATGTAGTGTTGTGATTTGAGGTTCTTCACACAATGTCCAGCTCCCCTGCTTATGAGCAACCACTATTTTACAGACGGGACAACTAATGCAGAGAGAAAGCCAGGTCAAAGGTGGCCATTTTAGAGCATTGGCCTTTGGTGTGAATTCATAAAACCAAAACTCAGCTTTGCATTGTTTCCCTCTGGAACAGTGATATATCCAGCAGTACTTACCCAGAAGGGGTGTACGAGTATCACAGGAGGGCACTGATTAGAATTGATGCAATCCAGCACAGAAGAAAAGCATCACGTCAGAACCAGAGTTTTATTATTATCAAGCAAGCTACCATGTTACAATAATACATCAAGAGAAAATAAGTTCTTAACTGCTAGTTGGCAGAACCTGATCAACAGGAACTCCTCTAACACAGAGAGTGGTGATATGAGAAAAGTCTCTTCCGTGAGCATGATGTACCATGCTACAGATGTCACTCTCCATTTAAGTAGCACCTGTAACACTGTTCTCACCTTCATTGTTAGGCAAAAGAGATGTAGCTCAGTGGCAAGGCACGTTATTCTATGATTCTATATTTTGCCTGCAGAAGGTCCCAGGTTCATATGTGGTATCTCATATAGGACCGGGAAAGATCTTTGTCTGAGGCCCCTTGTGAATCTTGTTGATTCCAGATGGGATCAAATCTAAATGCTGACTCAAATCCTGCCCTATTTGAAATGTAATGGACAATGTTTTGGATTGCATCGTTTTCCTCAAAAATAATAATTGAGCAATAACTGCTGAGTTCATTAAATCACTAGCCATACCTTTTCCCCTATAAAGTAGGAAGTGGTTGCTGTTTTCTGTGTGTGTAGCTAAAAGCAATGGAAAGATGCCTGTTCAGAATCTAATTTGCCAGATGTCACATGACCATAGGGGGGGGCGGTGTGTGTGTGTGTGTGTGTGAGAGAGAGAGAGAGGGAGGGAGAGAGGGAGGGGCTTGGTTTTGCTAGGCTACACAGCCTGCAAGAAAGTAGAATGGTAATTGTATCTGAGTATCTTCAGTGCCTGATTTTATAACTTTAAGATCACTGTTTTGCCCTGGGTGGTGCTAAAGCTCTGCCCAGTAAGTGACCGCTTTATATTACTTGGCACAATGCTGTAGGGACACAATTTTCCCGAGGAGAAGAACGATAAGACTGAACAGATCCTATGAAACAACAAAGGAAAGCATAGATTTCATGTCACTTCCAGCTATCCCTTATCTGTGCTAATCCCATATTTATATGTCCCCTGATATGTTAAGACAGCAGTGCTAACTTGAATAAAATATTGGGAGCAGAGGCGGGTAAGCCCTGCTACACTTAATTGATCACCACTTGTACACCACTTGAATGGCAATGCCCATCAACTGGAGGGGTGAGCAGACCCCCTCAAATATTTTATTGGGTAAAAAATATAAATTATTGGGGGAGGGGCTGAAGGGACCTTGGTCCCTAGGAGTTGGCTCCTATGTGTAAGAAGTGCAGGCCACTACTCTTCACGAGGCACCAATGTGAAACTGTGTTGGAACATTCTCTCAGGGGGTGAAAACCACCCCCAGGTGGAGCCGGAGTTAGACAAATTCTAGCTATGTGGCACTTTTCTGACAGAATATCCTTACTCTCTGGGGTAATTTGGCACAGTGCTGTGAAAAAAGCAGGAGATAGGAGGTACAATGTCTCATCAAACATGCCATTCTGTTTTCAGATTCAGGTAATGGCAGTGCTGAACTCATCCCCAAACTTAGTCAAGGATCTCATCTAACCAGTGATTATTAGCCTGTTCTGCTACAGTCTGCCTGGACAATATAAAGAGTAGCAAATGCATCAGAAAGTACATTTTGGTGATAAAGGTGACCAAATGATGACTGAAGCTTTAGAGATATAAATGGATGGTGGTTGGCTTGTTGCAACGGCAATGAGATGCAGCTTTTATGATGATATCACCGACTGTATTGCTTAATGGGCCAAATGAAGAATCCCAATCCTGCCAGGAAGACGAAGTTTCTGAACACTGATAATCCTGACTACATGCAATTGAACTGGTCCCAGTGGTGCTCACCACATGGCTCAGAGACATTATCTTCTCTTGCCAACATGGAGATCCTACAAAAATAGACACACCTAGCACTTGATATGGAAGGCTTTGACTGTTGTCATTATTATCATTATCTATTTTATACCCCACCTTTATCCCTGACAGGACTCAAGGTGGCTTACAGATAAAAACAAGAATTGCTAAAAGTTAGAGGGGGGGGGGGACAATAATTTAAAAAAACCAATTAGATAATTAATAGAATTAAAACTATATACATATATAAACTCTGTTTAAAACATACAAATAATTACAATAAGTGGGTTCTGAAGCTCAACACTGATTTCTGAATTAAATTCCAGGGCTCGGTACTGATGACCCTTTAATAAAATTAAGCACAGAAGCTGATCATTCTGCTTCCCAGTGGACGTTCCCACTGTGGAGGGAGCATCCCCCTAGATCTGATGCATGGATATGTTCCTTGGGTAGGAGCCTAGATAGATCCTATTCTAGATCCTAGAATATCCACATAGATTTTTATAGTAAACTATTTTGGGGCAAGGGTGTGGGCAAAAGGTAGAGGACTCTCTACCCTTAGCAAGAGATACCAATGCAAACTTAAGTGCCCCACTTCACAAATTCCAATGCTAAGCATCGGCGCTAAAAACAAGGTTTGCTTCAGCGTCTTGGCTCACATATGCTAATATTAATACCTAACCATTTTCCAGGGGTGCACTACATTTTGCAAAAGTAATACCCGAAAGGAAAGAGGAAAATTTGTCTTCCCCCGCAAACCATTGATAGGCTTTTTTCGCCAGCCCCAAAAGCCATGACAAGCAGTTCGTAACTGAAAGTTTTAGGTTTTAACCTAAGCCATATATGCATTTATTATCTTATCTACAGAGAACACAGAGAGAGAAAGGTTGGCATAAGGTGGCACAGAGCTGCTGATGCAGCTGAGATTAAGATGTTGAGGGTCCCATCTACCTCCAACCTGTGGGTTAAGATGTGGATTCTGAGTGACTTCAGGAAATTAGGATCACTGTCAGGCAAGGGCACAGTTGCCTTACTGGGCTCCATGTATAAATGCCATTTGTAGAATGAGATGTTGAATGGGCATCTCACAAATGGATGTGGATGTGAGGTGCAGAAGGGTGACACTAGGGAATGGTTCTGCCATGCAAAAGCAGCTGGAATGGCATGGTTGATGGCAGAGCTGCTGTGATGTCTTACTTGCATGTACAGTTGAGCCCTAGGGGAAGAGCTCTCCACCATTCTGTTCACCATACTGATCAAAGTCTCGCTCTCGCTCATCTGCGGCAGACAAGGAAGGAAAAACATCAAGATGCTAGCGGAGGCACAGCCACTGCAGCTCAGCCTTGAACACGTGTGACCGCTAACACATAAATCTGAAAAGACCTAAGACCTACACCGGTGCCTCAGAACAGATGTCACAAGGCAAAGACACACCCAAAGGAAGTCCACAGGACTGAAAAGCACATCAATGTTCAGAGTGATTACTGGGCTAAACAAGATGTGATGCTAGTTGCATGGCTGCATTTAATGTGCACTTGGTGGATCATGAAGAAACGAAGCCTGAGTGCAAGGAGGAAGAATTGAGTCCTCCTCCTCCTTCCCTCATAGTTCCAAACAAAACATGGTTTTGATACACTCTCACAAACACTCATCTAACTACCATTTGCATATGGAGGAAATTCTCCATGTACTTTTCTGGAGTTGCTCCTTTCCCATGCAAATGGGCTTGCCAATGAAACTTTAAAAAGAAATGATTGGGGCAAAACATCACCCTACAGTTCCCAAAGAGGCATATCACATGGGTGTATCATATATAACACCCTCTGCTTAGCCCATTCACATCACAGGGGAGTAGCAGTGCTGGGGAAATAATGTTTCATCCCAACCCCCCCCCCAACCCCCATGCAATTTCCCTAATCACACACCCATCCAAAACTGTATTTTGGGACATAATAATAACAGCTTGGGGGGGGGGGATTTAGATCAAAAGTTTAAACACCCCCTCCCTCAGTACTACTGCTCCTACCAAACAGCCACCCACAAATGATTTAAAGGGAGATATTTTATATATAGATCAGGAAATCTGATCATGGATCTCCCACGTCATATCAGTTTCAGCCTTTAACAATAGGATGACGGATAGGGTGGAGCTGTACTTACAAGATTTACCTTGTTGATACAAAAGACAGACTTTGAGTGAAGATATGTTTGGGCCTCCCTCTGAATGCTTTGAAATCCCAATGAGGCTTAGTACCTCACTTCAGGTCCCGCCAGACATACATACTGCACATTCATGATGATTTGCGCTCCTAAGAGCACAAATGAGAGCCAGTGTGGCGTGGTGGTTAAGGTGTTGGACCAGGACCTGGGAGAACAGGGTTCAAATCCCCACCTGGCCATGAAGCTCACTGGGAGACCTTGGGCCAGTTACTCATTCTCAGCCTCATCTACCTTGCAGGGTGCTGTGAGGATGAAACAAGGAGGAGGAGTACTATATACACCACCTTGAGTTTCTTGGAGGAAAGGCGGGATGCAAATGTAATGAATAAGCAAAATCATAATGATACCAGGGCTGTCCCACTTTCAACACTGTTTGTGCCTGCAGAAGTGTTGTGGCAGTCCACCTGCATCATTTCTGATCAGTGCATATGCTGTAATTTCCCACTGAAATCCTGCAACTTGTTATACAACAAACACCCTGGTTCATTTTCCTCCTGCTTTTGTTGCCCTATAGCTCTTCCAGATAGCAATTAAGTGGTAGCACGGGGGCAGCGTCAAAGAACAAATGAAAGCAGAATAAATTCATCGCTAATGCACTAGGGACGCAGGTGGCGCTGTGGGTTAAACCACAGAGCCTAGGACTTGCCAATCAGAAGGTCGGTGGTTCAAATTCCCACAGCAGGGTGAGCTCCCGTTGCTCAGTCCCAGCTCCTGCCAACCTAGCAGTTCGAAAGCACATCAAAGGTGCAAGTAGATAAATAGGTACCGCTCCGGCGGGAAGGTAAATGGCATTTCCGTGCGCTGCTCTGGTTCGCCAGAAGTGGCTTAGTCATGCTGGCCACATGACCCGGAAGCTGTACGCCGGCTCCGTTGGCCAACAAAGCGAGATGAGCACCGCAACCCCAGAGTCGGTCACAACTGGACCTAATGGTCAGGGGTCCCTTTACCTTTTAATGCACTATTATTGTGTTGAGAACGCTTTGCAGAATGCACCTACAAAAAGACCACTAGCTTGGGGGGGGGGGGGGGGCTTACTCAGCAAACAGCTACTTCTGCTTATTAAACAGGAGCACTTTCTTTGATGACCAGAGGCCCCTCCTCTTCTCGCTTCCCCAGACATGCAGGGCTAGTTGAGCCAGTCTCTATAAGCCCCTCTAGCTCCTGGTGGGACTCAGCTTTGCTCCCTTTTTCAGGATTTTAGGACTGGTAGAGGAGGATTCATAGTTTCCTCATTAGGATACACTTGAAGTGGAGGGATGGGTTTTATCCAATGGAGGCTGGTGCCCATTAGGACTAGTAGGGACCAAGACAAGGAGACCAACAGTAGGTGCAGCCAGAGCCACCAGCAGGCAGAGCCAGCTAATTGGTGATGCTCAAGCTAAGGAGGAGGCAGCTGATCCAATGGACTGGCCTTCGCCTGAGATTTTGTCCATGCACAAAATCTCACTGGTTGTCGTATCTGGGCTTGATAATAAATCCCTCCCTCCAGGGCTACTACACATTAGCTAATGATCCAGGGTTTGTTTGGTTTTCGTGCCTTTGTTTGCTTGAATCATCTGGAGCTGTTTGATTTGAAGAGTTCCTTCCACTGTGCATCCCCTTCATGCTCAGAGCACACTGTAGCCTAGGTTACACAGATTGATTCTGGAAGAAGGCGGGAAGAAGAAATGTGTGCCCGAAACTACTGTGTGTGTGTGAGAGAGAGATCTTGCAATTCCTTCCAACTCCATAAGGTTTTATGGAATGGAGTAATAATAATAAAACAGTTGCTTAAACAAAAATCCCAAGAGTCAGATGATATTTGGCTGACATACTTCTCCATTAGTCAAGTGAAGCTGATGGTGTTATAGCTCTCTCTAAACACACACACACACAAAGTGCACTTTCAAACAGAAGGCACCAGGGCATAACAAACAAATAGGGCTCTGATGTTGCATTTCATTGTGCTGTTTTAAATCAGTCTTTCTCTGTGGGTCAGAAGGGGAACAGAAAGAAATGGAAAGCCTTGAAGAATCCCTTTTTATAGGGAGAAAAGCCTACTATCAACAACGGCTGCCCAACCCGGAGCACTTTTAAGTGCCGCCTCCTCCTCAGTGGCTTCAGTCCAACACAGACACAAGCACATCTTCATGATTACTCTACTGATGGGGGATTTACTGACTCCAAAGATGTAATGAGATTGTCTCTGGAGCAGGCTTGCTTATTGAAATGCAGACTTTTTCAGGCCAGCATCAGACATCCATCAGCACTTGCAATGAGATTTTCAGTTTTTATATATATAAAAAAATCCAGCTTAATCTCCTCTGCTGATGTTTTCCCAAAAGGGGTTTCTTTTCCTGTTTCTCTAAGGGTAGGTCAGCAAGTGTCCCTTAACATGACAAAATGTGCATGAAAGATTGTTTCAGCTCAAGGCAAAGCTTGTGGGGAAGGCTGTTTGGGTTAGTTGCTTGGTATTTGAATTATCACAGTATACTGAGCTGCTTTATATTCATGGGTTTGTTGTTTTTTAACAAAACCATTATGGTAAAAACTGGTTTTATATTATTGATTTCTGCGCCCGCCCCACGCATTTCACATGCACACTGAACCATTCTTTCTGGTTAGCACACCTTTACATACGTAAGCATTCTTACACACAAAATACATATATATTCTGATGCTTAGTTATTCAATACCTCAGATTAACCATCTGTTTTGTCCATGTTTTTTAAACATGAAGTACCTGACCTGAATAATTTTATTTTATTTTTTTAAAAAAACACCCAGGTCTGTTCTTTCCCAAACTGAAACCCAGTTTTGACTATCCAAAAGTTGGATAAGGTTAAATGAGTCAGATAGCTGAGTTTGTATGCAATGTCATATACCAGCTTTCCCCAACCTGCTTCTCAACAGCTGGTTTGGACTACAACTCCCATTCAGCCCCAGCCAAAACATCTGCAGAGCACCAGGTTGGGAAGGCTCCATATGCAAACTTGATACATTCACAGACACATACAAAAAACTCATGGACTCACTTCCACTCATGGACAAACTATTATCAGTCTCCCAAACTGTTTCATAGGCAAAAGGTGGTGGTGGTTGTTTTTGTTGTTGTTGTTGTTGTTGTTGTTGTTATTTTATACCCCGCCCACTCTGGGCGGCTTCCAACCGAATATTTAAAACAATACAGCATCAGACATTTAAAATTTTCCTAAACAGGGCCGCCTTCAGTTGTCTTTTAAAAGTAAAATAGTTGTTTATTGCCTTGACATCTGCTGGGAGGGCATTCCACAGGGCAAGCGCCACTACCGAGAAGGCCCTCTGCCTGGTTCCCTGTAACCTCACTTTTCGCAGCGAGGGAACCGTCAGAAGGCCCTCGGCACTGGACCTCAGTGTCCGGGCTGGATGATGGGGGTGGAGACGCTCCCTCAGGTATAGAGGACCGAGGCTGTTTAGGGCTTTAAAGGTCAGCACCTTTAAAGGTCATGTGGACCTTCACTTGCCTTACTCCCAAGGCACCCATGGAACCTGAAAGCACCAGGGTCACACACACCCCACCCCACCCTTTTCACCTGATCAGCCAGACTCTTGTTGGGAACAGACATGGAGAAAAGATCAGATAGTATGCCTCCCTCCCTTTCCACTTTCTTTACCTAATCCTATGATCCTGCAACAAGTATGCAGGTAGAAAGCCAGCAGGGATGTTCAGAATGTCACACATGCAACTATGTGCATGTTGGACAGAGGTCATGGGTGTGGGCTCAGTGCAAGGACTTCCTGGTCCTCAGGGAACAAGTATGTTCCCTTTAGGTCCCAGTATCTGACTTGAGAGAGCCAGAGCAGGTTGGTAGACGTAATAATGGCATTCCACTCACACAGTGCCATCTCTTCCATTATAATGGAGAATCATGGTCTTGGGGAAGAAAAACTTCAATCTGAGGAAGAGGCAAATGATTCTCGAAGAGGGACACATTCTTTGTGGGACTAACAGTCATCCTATCATATGGAGGATACTTTTCTGGGGGGTCTCTTGTTAGTGGCAGTTTTTATCACTGGCCTCATAGGTAGTTGAGTTTGTGATGGGCATGTGGACC
Organism: Podarcis muralis; assembly: GCF_964188315.1. Classification (NCBI taxonomy): domain Eukaryota; kingdom Metazoa; phylum Chordata; class Lepidosauria; order Squamata; family Lacertidae; genus Podarcis; species Podarcis muralis. The sequence goes on from NC_135659.1 coordinate 59,896,016, forward strand.
ACACAGTAACTTGTCTGCCTGTCACACGTAATCTGGATGCTGCATATACACTGAGGAGAAATGTTATTATGTGATCCTGGAAGAGAAATTTGGGTTGCTAGGTGGGAGGCCAGGACTTTGAAGGAAGCTTTATCTGAAATGCTGCCCATTCCATTCTGGAGCAGGGAAAAACTCTCCTTTGAGGAAAAGTTACATAATTGGAGGATTTTTTAGTTTAGAAAAAAAATTAACAGGAAACATGAGAGAGGAGTATAAAACTTAATAGTGTGGATAGAAAGAAGGCTTTTTTTGCTGCCTCTCTCATCATTCTTGAACCTGGGGTCAGTCAATGAAGCAAAACACTGGAAGATCCAGGACATACCAAAGTACTTCTTCACACAGCTCATAGTTAAACTATGGGGTTTACTGCCACAATATGTTGTAATGGATTGACTTAGATGGCTTAGGCAAAGTCTAAGACCCCATATGCACTATACACTTAAAGCCACATCAGTCACTTTAAACCGTCATGACTTCCTCCATAGGAGACTCCAATTTCCCTTGTGGATCTACAGTTGTCAGAGTGGCTTCACAGTCATCCAGTGGCACACCTTAACAATGCACACTTAACAATGACCAATGAACCAAATACAAAGAGAAATATCTACTGCTCAACAGTAATGCAGGCATTTTTCAAAGTTTCTGTCATTATCAATTTCTTTGTATTGATACTCATCTTCCCATATTCACATTTATAAAAATCATACCTGATAGTAAAGAAAAATATTCTGTATTGGCTCAGCTTCTCATTACTTTCAAAGGATGAGTTTAATATTCTGCCACAAACCATAATTTTCAATACCATTTTTCTAAGGTTACTCCTTCAGTATTTATCCAATACTAAGAAATATTTAGTCTTCTGCCACCAACATGAAATGCATTAGCTCTTTGGATACAAGATCCATATTTGAATGAAAGCCACCTGCCACTTTTATTTCCCACGAAGCCCTAGGGCCATACGCTACATCAGGCACTCCATGTCACTGTAGGAAATTTGCACACACACACACACAGGCAACTTCCCAGATCAAGCCACTGTCACCAGATAAGCCAGCAGCTGGGGGAACATGAAGGCAAGATGGCCAGAGTGAGAGGGAACAAAGCAGGCGTTGGTGCCAGCGGGTCTTGCCAGCAACTGCATGAGAGCATTGGGTGCTGATGTGGCAGCGCTGAGTGATGTATTTAAAATAACCCTGCTTGGGATGGAATGAATCAGTGGGCAGAGTGCAAACTAAATTCAAAATACAGTTCACATTAAAAAAAACCAAACCCACACACAGGTTGCCACCCAGAGTTCTAGGGTCATGAATACACTCTTATCAACAGAGTTGATTCCTGCCCTAGATCCTGCTTACATCCTGCAGACTAGTGTGGAACATTGCACAGAAATCCAACAACAGTCACCAAATACGACAATAATAACGGCTGCAATTGCAGCGCAGCAGAATCCATAGATGTCCAAGCAAGCAAAGCAGCTGTCCCTCCCCAATTCATCCCTACACACACACACACACACACACACACACACACACACACACACGTCTCTGTCACTGTCCACAAGATGAAAGGAACAAACCACATCGACCCGCTAGAGCTGCCGCAATGCCAAGAGAAGGAGAGGGACAGATGTTGGGGAGGAGGAAGGGTAAAGGGGAGAGGGAAAGGCAACACTGACCTGACAGCACGGCTGGGGAGGGGGCAGCGGGGGTTGCAGGACAAGAGGCAAAAATGTGGTGGGAGCAGTGAGAGGGAGACAGCCAGCTTGGCCTACCTGCTGATCCAAATACTCTAGGTTTCTTTGCAACTGAAGGTCTAAAAGTTCATCCTATCAGGAGCCATTAGGCATGCGGCAAAATGGAAACACAAAAACAAACAAAAACAAAGAAGAAGCAAAAGCAGTTAGGTGCGACTTAGCTGGAGAGAGGCACAGAGCTCCCCAGACAGGAAAGGGAACAGTCAGCCTCACAAGCGTTTTTTTCCAAAAAGAGGTAGGTGGGTGGGGTGAGTGATGGCTGCTCAGCGGTCCTTTTAGCCCAGGACATATTCCCTAGAGGAGCTTTCCCCAGTCAGGTGCCCTCCAGATGTTTCAGACTGCAACAACGGGGAGTTGTAATCCACAACATCTGCAAGGGCAGCCAGTTGGGGAAGGCTGCCTTAGAGGGACTCTCAATGGGAGATCCTGGCAGTTTCTCATATAGTCGGTGCTCTGTCCCCATACCATGTGTCGCCTTCTGCTGGGCAGGTGTGGATTAACAAGAGGGCCATGCTACCTTCCTCCAGGCCACTGGAGTAGGCCACCAAGCCGGTAAAATATATTAATGCTCTCCTCCAACAGGAATGTAGCCCTTTGAGGGTCTCTGGGTTGAACGCTTGTGGGCTAAAGGTGGGGTGGGGCATGCACACACACAAGCCTCACTCCAACAGTCCCACATGCGCCGGCTTCACTGCAGACCTCCCCACATGCAGTGAGAAGGAGGATCCTCAGCATGTTCAACTGAAAGTACTCAGAGTTCCTTCTCAGACCTTCCAGATGAGGAAGCTGCCTTCTGCTGAGTCAGGCTGCAGGTCCATCTAGCACAGGGCTTATACACACCTTTCGTCCACTCTTTCCAGGCACAGCCCACGATTTAAAGCTCTGTGTCCCAGTGCCTTTTCGTTCCTGCTCCAGAACTTTCCCTGCAAAAACCTGCTCTTTAAAAAGCTTAGTCAGAGAAAACCTGAATTGGTGTTTGCTCTGATTCAGTTTTAAGGAGCAGGATTTCAAGGGGAAAGTTTGAGACAAAAAATAATAACAAAATGCTGGGCCCTGGAGTGCTAAAGTGAGCACCTGTGCCTGGCAAAAGGTAAGTGTGGATAAGCCCTCTGTTCTATCTGCACAGCTCTGCAGGGTTTCAGACAGTCCTACCTGAAAATACTGGGGACTGAACCTGAGACCTTCTACATGCAAAGCAGATGCTCTGTCACTGAGCTATAGTCCTCCTGCCAACATGGGAAGGTCTGAAATGGAGCTTGTGCACAAGCCCCCTCTGACTTGAAGCCCACACACATTTGCTCCAAACAGGGCTCACTTTTCATTGCAATGTAGCACCCGTAATACCCATTAAGCCATTATTATAATCTGTTTTATTGGTGGCATAGGCCTATAAGAATTGTTAATTCACTCCTGCTGCAGAGGCAAAGTTTGCTACCAAAAAGTTTGTCCCCACAGTTAGCACTCCCACATTTTTCTCAGCAAGGCACCTGGCTTTGAAAGCCTAGGATTAGGTGGAAATTCTCTCGTCCACAGTGACTGCTCTACAGTCTTTATGTCAAGGCTGGCATGTTGAGAACGTGGGCTCAGCACATCCATTCAGAGTTCTGCAGGGGAAGAAGGGATTGTGCTATTGGCTCCATGCATATGGCCTCTTCCAAAAGCTCAGCATCCCTTTCAACAGCTTCGCAACTGTACAGCAAAAACTGGCTAAGCTTAAAGCTGGCAGTGTGCTGAAACAAACAGCGGATTCTGCACATGTCAAACTCTGCACAGATTTACTCAGTCTACATTCCTGGGGCATCACTTTGGGTCAGGCAAATTGGCTTTTACTCAATCTCTACCCAGCCTCTATGTGGATTTCCACTGGAAAAGCTGGGGGTGGTCAACCTATTCTAGATACAGGCATACAGGAAGCTGCCATATACCAAGGCAGACCATTAGTCCATCTATGCTAACTGGAAATGGCTCTCCAGGATTTCAGACATGGTCCCTCACAGAACAACCTGGAGATGTCAGGGATTGAACCTAGGATCTTCTGCATGCAAAGCAGATGCTCTATGACTGAGCTATCACCCAAGACAGCAAGCATAGCTACAGCTTCTTCACATGGCAAGAAAGTTAGGAGCACCATACAAAGGGACTCTTACAAAAATGGTGCTCCTGTGCATTATTCTCTGCGAGCATGACACCAACAGTGTGCTTTTGACCCAGGTAAACTACCTCTCAGATATAGACAGAAATTATTTTGATCTGTTTTGGAAACGATTTGTCTCTTTCTAAACACACAGAAGCTTTACTATCAGGCCTGGGCTGCCTGAGCTCTGTGTCTGTAATTAACAGATATGTGTCCAGATTGCTGGAGTGCTCCAATTGGAGAACAGCCTTTACCAAAGGCATCGTAGACTTTGAAGAAGCACGAACTCAGGACAAAGGGAAGAAACGAGCTAAGAGGAAGGCACATTTGGCAAATCCTCAACGTGATCAACTCCCGCCCAGAAACCTATGTCCCCACTGTGGGAGGATGTGTGGGTCCAGAATTGGCCTTCACAGTCACCTACGGACACACCACTAAGACCGTGTTCATGGTAGACAATCTTGCTCAGCAACGAGTGATCGCCAAAGAGTCCAGACTGCTAGCACTGCTCTTTCAAAGGAGCTATCCTGCGCCCACATTCCACATCTATTCCTGCCACCAGATATTCGCCCCACCCCCCAAAGCAGCTGGAGATGGGGACAGAGTGCCTGCTATGAGAGAGACTGTCCATGATGTGCTTGGTGATACCAGGATCATCTCAGTGCACTCCTGGTTCAGCCACATGCATCCGCTTTGTGTGCATAGCTGGTGAGAAGGCAGGGGGAGTGAGGGGAGAAGCTGCGTGCAACAGTCCGTGCAACTAGAATCTGTTCCGCAGGGCACCTTAATCCAGTCCAGGAATTACTGGTTGCTCTCATAGGTGAAAGGTGTCAGGCAGGGTCAAGAACCTTGGCATGGAGCAAATGGAAGTTGGCAGTTTCACTTGGCAGAGTCCCACTCACAGTGGTTTCTGCCCCCACCACATGGATCCGCCCCCGCAGTGAAATAACCAAACAAAAGAGAGAAGCAAGAAGGAGTGAGGAAAATACAGCATTGAAAGAAACGACAGCCAGCAACAGGGGACAGGGCTTTCTGCATGTCCTTTTCAAGCTCACCCAATTTTGCACTGTCCCAGAACTACACTGGAGGAATGCAAGCTCTGGCAGTGGAAGCTGCTGCTGCCCCAGCTTTTGCTCTCTTCATTTCCTCTTTATGGGCTGCCAAAGCAATACATCCTTGGAATAGGGGAGGAATCCCAGAGGAAAAATGTGCTTTTCCAAGAAGCCCTTTCCTGCATTATGGTTGCCACTGTAGCTATGGGCAAGGTGCTGCTCATTTAAGGACAAGGATTGGGAACCTGTGGTCCTCCAGAAGTTGTTTGGACTCAAGCTCCCATCAACCCTGGGCCACTGGCTACAATGGTCGAGGTTCATGGGAGTCTCACAACATTGGGAAGGCCACAGGTTCCCCACCCCTGATTTAGGGGAGCAAAATGGTACAGAGTTCAAATCACATGCCAGGTCCAAACTCTGAACAGCAGCTCACGATCACTAAAGAGAAATGTTTGAGTTAAGCTTGCAGCAGCAATGAGCAGTGTGCCTCAGTTTATATTCCACAGTGGCCTGGTGGGCAAGCCAGGATGGAGGCTTCCCTTCTGCCATGCAGATGTAGCTTGTGATATGAAATGAAGCCTCTGCTTTAACTCCTGATTGCACCTTTTTATTTATTAATTGTGGAAAAAGGAGAATTACATGGATGATTCTTCTGGGCAACTGTGGGTGGACCCATTTTACATTACATGCTACTCCTCTTGCAGGATGCTAATGAAGCACCGAATGTAAAAACTGGGGGCTGAATGTGTGAACAGGAGCTGTTTCACTGTCTCTATAAATCACATGCCTATAAATCACTTGCTCCGCCAAAAAAGGGCAGCCCTGTCTTCAACAGAATTATCTGTCAGTTTGCATAGTCACAGTGCATTACATATCCAGACTGGTCTCACACAGCTAACATATCCCTGTAGGCTGAAACACTAGAGAATATGGCTGTTACAGGACAGTGGTTTCATGTCCAGGAAGAAATTGCCCATTGCATAATAACATCCTTCACCCCACCTCTGAATTAGATCCCAACCTTGGGAAGGAAACCCAGCATCCCTAGTGGAATGCTGGGATGCCAATGGGACATACCATTTTGTCGTGGACCGTAGGGGATGCTGGATAGTTGAAGGGGAACATTCCTGCAGGGACAGGCCTCCTGTCACCCAGATAATCATACTGAGGAAAGAGAAGAAACCACACACATGCATGAAGAAGGCTCATATCACTGTAGGGTGACCATAGTCCACGCTACCTTTCCCCACAATACGGAACAGTTGGCACAGCCCACAATGTAGACAACAGGCAAGGCAAAGGAAATGCCCAGGGTTATTTGGTCAGGGTGAGGGACAGGTCAATGGTAGGAGGGCCAAGGAGTTGTGGCCTAGACATGAGAACAACTAAGATGCTCTTGGAAAAGAGGAATTGGTTCTACAAGCTGGGAGTACAGTTCTGTTAGGAGAAGAGGAAAAGAAGGGGCAGGTTTTTCCCCAGGCTCCTACCCTTGGAACCTCCAATGCCACTCAGTTCCTGGGCTGCTCTCACCCTCAGTTCTGCCTGATATTCACTAATATTGGTCTGCACGATGAAGAATGTTCTAAAGTTTCACCAGCAACCTTTTCAACATGTCGTGCTGACTGTGTGCTCCCAGCACAGCTAACGTGCCAGTTCTGTTTAGCCTGAACATGCGACTCCAGTACCTCAATTCAATTGGGAGTTCTGAATCCCCTATACCTCATGTTTCAACTGAGTCTGGCCCAGACCCTTATTTTTTATTTCTGGGACAAGTGAAATAAAAACAGACTGAGCATTTACGGACTGCTGAGTGGCCAGAAGAAGCCCTGACATGTCAGAGATTAAGAATAAAGGTTTTATTCTAGCTCACAGGTGAGCAACCTGTGGCCTTAGGAAAACATGCAACCTGTGACTTCATATTATGTGCCCCTCTGTTGACTCCTGAAGCTGCCCCATTCTTCCATCCATGCTTTTTATCCATTTCCCCCCTTTTTCAGGCATTTGTGTTTCTCTGTGTGTGTTGTTTCAGAACACAGAACTGGAACATGTAGTACTTTCTTTTATATGTGTATGTTTTAAAAACTTCTCCTCTGGTTGTATGGCTTGGGGGAAAGACTTTTCTCCTGCCAAATAATATATCGGTAAGAATTACTCTTACTTCCCTTCCTGAGCAGTGGCTGCATTGGTCTCTGGTACTAAAAAAAAGTTCTCTGTTTATTTATTTGAAAGTAACCCCATCACTGCCAACCTAGCAGTTCAAAAGCACGTCAAAGTGCAAGTAGATAAATAGGTACCACTCCAGCGGGAAGGTAAACGGCATTTCCATGTGCTGCTCTGGTTCGCCAGAGACGGCTTAGTCATGCTGGCCACATGACCCGGAAGCTGTACGCTGGCTCCCTTGGCCAATAAAGCGAGATGAGTGCCGCAACCCCAGAGTTGGCCACGACTGGACCAAATGGTCAGGGGTCCCTTTACCTTTACCTTTACCTAACCCCATCACACTCAGTGGGGCTTGCTTCTAACTAGATATGCATTGAACTGGGAATTCTAAACCATGAGGAAGCAGGGGGGTCTCCATTCCAGATGAGTTAATCCAGAAAAGTTTTGTCTCTGGCTCCAGCCATCATCAGTTCTGGCTCTGCCCAACACTGGTACATGAGCCACAACACGTAATCAATTGAGGAAATGCAGCCCTCAACAGAAAAAACCTATGTTGCCCGTGACTGCCTCTCCTCACCTTCATCAAAGCTATTGTGCCTTCCCACTCCTGCCATGGTAATTTCCCCTCACCCTTCCTAATACTTTTCAGTCTCAGTACACAGCATATACAAACACAGGTAACGATTAGGTCACTAAGACTGTGCTAATGTTCCCTCAGTGCACAGCTTCAGTACCCCCCCCAAAGAGTGGCAGGAAGCCCCGAGGGTAGGAGCAGAGACCGCGAGGGAGGGTTACCTTTGGTGAACTGACCGATCGCCTCATCATGTATGTCGTCGGCTCCGCATAAATCTCCTCACTCCGGGGAGGCACTCTTTCAAAGCGGGCACTCGGCGACCTGACAGGGGAGTACACTCTGGCTCGGGTGTAGGAGCCTTGGCTCGGTGAGCGGGGGACCGACCGGGAGCGAGGCTGGAGGGACATCCTGCGCAAGGAGCCTGAGGCGGCATCCATTTCGTCATAGTACATGGGTGGCCGGGTCGGGCCTGACATCCAGATGGGAACGTCCTGCCTGCCGTAGCCTGGCTGCTCTTTCCAGTCCCGCAGCTGGTAGGAGCCGCTGTTGCGGAAGGAGTGGCGCTTGTCGTCGACAGTCCACTGAGGGCTCACGCGCTCAAAGGCAGGCATAGAGCAGATGCTGTCGGGACGCACCCCAGGAGGGTAGTATTGGTAATCTTCAGAGTACTGAGGTGAGTAGGGGGGATAGTAGTCAGGGACTCTTCGGGACATCGGGTAGAACCTGGTGGGGCTAGACGGCCAGAAGGAAAGAATGAGGATGACGAATGCAAACCCTGAGTTTGCAAAGCAATTTTAGCATCATCTGCCCTACCTTACCCATCTGTCTATCTCTGTACCAAAATCCACAGAGGATATAAATCTAGTGCAGATCTTATTTTTCTTTTTTTCCTCTTTTTTCTATTGGTTTTCACATATTGCATTACAATACAGATGTGCCAAAGCCAACACCATTTCCTCCCCATCCCCCCATACCTTTACATTTCTATTTCCTCAATCCATCATATTATTCTTTTCTCCTTCCTCCCACTTCTCTCCACCCCCACTCGATTTCATCCACATTATACAATTTACAATAATCTTTGCACTCTACAATCTTCTCAAATCATCTATATATTACTATTATCTTTCCTTACTAATTTTTCTTCCATCCAGTACTTCACATTTTAATCTAGGCATATTAGCGTATCTTTTTTGAGCAATATTTTGCCATATATTCATCAAAACATTTCCACTCCTTTTTTAATTTTTAATTCGACTGATTTCTTATTATAGCAGTTATTAGAGCAGAGGATATAAATCTAGTGCAGATCTTATTTTACATTCTTACTGCCTAGTGGTTCCCTCTTACCCTCCAACTATACTGCAGATTAAACAGCAGAGATGGCACAATATCATCTCACTATTAAAGCTGTTTGCTGGTGTGTCATGAATTATTATCCTTATTAATGATTAAGGCTGCACATATTTTCTTTGCAAATGAGCTGCCTGCTTGAGTAACAGAGTATTAAGTTTGTATCTTTTTCTTTTCAAAAAAGAAATCAAAAGCATACTGAGGATTAAAGGGTTCAATTCTGATGAAAGCCATGATGCCTGCTGGGTTAAAACTCTGGTTCTTTGTCAGGGAAGATTCAAATGTTGCAGCCTCCATGTGGAGGTCATAAGAAACACTTCCCAATGGAAGCAGTTTTATACAAGAGGGCTCTGTACCTTTGTATCATGTGAGCCACCCATGCTAGCACAGCAGATTCGTAGCGCTGTGATGAACAGCCTCCTCCACACAACTGGGCCAATCCATTTCACAAATATTACAACTCTCATGTGGAATTGGTTTGGGACAGTTAAAAACAAAATATCCTCAGCACTTACAGTCCTCCTAGGACTATCTGGTTGGGAGAAGAGGGGAGAATCACAATAACTATATTGATTTAAACTTGAAGTGTACATATCACTTTCTCACCTTCTCTCAGATTACATCCACACTAAACATTTAAAACCACCTCTTTCCCCACAAAAGCCCGCACTTTACTGCCGAATCAGAGCAAATGGCAGTCTGCGGAAAACTGAAATTGCCATTTGTTCTGATTCAGTGTTAAAGAATGGGATTTCATAGGGAAAGCGATGTGGCAAAAAAAAAAAAAAAAAAAAAGAGGGGGAGAAAGTGTTTGGACATGGAGCTTTAAAGCCCAGACCTGCACCTAGAAAACAAGGGGCAAAAGGTATAAGTGTGGATGAGCTCTCAGAGTCATGGGTTCCCCTAAAGTATCCTGGGAAATGTAGTCCTTAACAAGCTACAAGCTACAGTTCCAGGACCCTTGGGGGAGGTTGGGAAGCCACAACTCTTAAGACTCCTATAAGTGCATAATGCAGATGTGATGCCTTGTGTTTAGTGGGATTCCTCCCTTATTTAATTCCCAGAAAAGCTATATCCACGCCTAGCTTGAATCACCTCACCTATGGAGATCCTCAGGAGGTGGAGCCCCACGGCGCAAGTTCACCCATTGCTGAAGCTGTGTCATGGAGCTCTTCCTCTGGGCAATCTTCTCAGGATTGGTGCGCGGAGCAAAACTCCGACGAGGCATAGCATTCTCGCCATCGTGCTGTGGGAAGGCCATGCTGCCTGGCCGGCTAGGAGATGAGTACTGCCAGCCATTTGGCTGAGTGGGCCTCTCCACTCCAGCAGGCAGGCGGGAAGCGTCAGGATAAGGGCTTCCAGGTTCAGAGGGCATTTCTTGGCTGCCAATGCCGTTGGCTTTCACCAGAGGCTCCTTCTTGCTCTCGGCTCGCTCTGTTTTCCTGTCAATCTTCTCGGAGCCACGCCCGTCTCCTTCGCCTCTGGTCTTGGCTTCTGGCTCAGCTTTGGCAGCCTCTCTGGTAGGGACACTGCGGTGGTGCTGGTGCTGGTGGTTCCTGCTGGGAGGGATGTTCTCAGAATCAGTCTTCTCGTGCCTGATAAGCATGGGAAAGTAGAAATGGCCACAAACGGTCATGGCTCTCATTCTGAACAACATAGAAAATGTGCACTAGCCTATGAATGATTCTAGTTCACCTCCTGAAAGCACATTGCTGCTAACTTTGCAGCTCTGATATGGCCCCTGGGGGGAGGGGGGGGGCGACCAGACATTGTACTCTCCCAATAAGCTTTCTTTTTCAAGTTGCTTAAAGACCCGCAAAGCTATGTTTCCTGTCATCCCATTCAAAGAGCCTCAATGCCTTTTAAATGTTACCTATTTTACAGAGTTTCCATACTTTTCTGCAGGATCTGTGAACCTTATTTATAATGATGACTTGGTCTCACAAATTTAAAGGACCAGAGGAAACATCTTAATGGAGAGGCAGAGAAACTATGTGACTTGAACGCAATAGAGCACCCCGGGCTGGACTAAGACCTTCAGTTGTCCCAAGCACTAAAAGATTATGGTGCCTCCCCAATTCAAAATGAAAACAATACTAACCCATAAAATAAAATTTCAAAGTAATAAAAAATTAAAGCATAATTTGTTGCAACAGATGACAGGATCTGCTTTCCTTGCATTATTTTGATCAAAAGTTAGTAGGGCGCCCTCCTGGTTTAGGTGGGGATAATAAAAAGATAATGTAAAAATGGGAGATTATACAGTGGACTGTAAGGAAATCTAGCCTAGTTTTTGCAATGATGACTACTCTGATGCTTTAAGGGGTGGGGATAAAAAAAATATTGGGTGCTCTTACTTTACTGGTTTTCCAAAGACTTAGCTAATGCCAACTGAGATATCTCTCAGCACATATGCTATTGGACTGCAACTCCCATCGGCCTCAGCCATCATGACCAATGGTCCAGGACATTGAGTATTATAGTCCAACAACATCTAGAGAGCACCATTTGGTTACCCCTATAGTTTTGGACCACATGCCACATAGATTCCCCCCAACAACAACTGACCTCTGAGCAGGTGGGATTTGCACCCGGGCAGCTTCGCCCATGGCTTGAATCCAGGATTCCTGCTCCTCGTTGTTCTCTGCACTGAAGAAGTAAGTCCGGATGCCTGCGTGCTCAGCCTGGGGAGAGAGGGACTTCTTGTTATTCCCTGATGTCTCTTCCATCCAGCACACAGTCACCTGTGGAGCAGGTAGAAATGGAGAAAGGGGAGGGGGGAGAAGAGAAGAGAAGAGAAGAGAAGTCACCAATTACTCTCTGCAGCATTAGCTTGAGGTCACCAAGGATTATAGGAGAAATTGTGCCTTCTTTCATTTGGCATAATTTCCAGCATATACTGGACTGGCTACTATAGTTTCAACCAACTTTTATTTTCTATTTTTCAGGTGGGGAAATTGAAGTGAAAAAGCATGTTTTTAGGCCATAATGGCTATAGTCTAGCTTTATATGCATTTGTCCTTGGTGGTGGTGGGTGCCTTTAAAAGAGGATTAGGCAAATTCATGGAGGAGGAGGGCTATCAATGGCTATTCATTGGAGGCTACAATGCTTCTGAATACCAGTTGCTGGAAACCACAGGAGGGAGAGTGCTTTTGTGTTTGAATCCTGCTAGGGAGGGGTTTCCCCCAGACATCTGATTGGTCACTGTGAGAACAGGATGCTGGAAAATTTGCCTTTTAATATATTGATAAATGTGCGCAGCTTAATCACAGGAGTGACACCAAAGGTCAAAATTCCTATCCAGAGACACCTTCACTAAACCCACCCAGCAACATGCAAACTCCACCCCACCCCCATTGCTGGAAAAGGACCCTCCCACCTGCCTACCAACTCCGTTCCCAACACCAACACACTTGTTTACATGCATGGGTCCACATGCAGCAGAGGAATAGCATGCAAAAATCTACTTCAACATAGAACCCATCACCCCAGATCAGTGTACACCTGTGCATGCATGCAAAGAATTGAAAATGTTCTTTTTTCCATCAGGTTTCTGGAGAGGTAGTAAACTAGAACTGCCTTTTTCTAAGTGGTGGTGAGGAATGCTGTTGAAACTTTGAATTGCTGTAATATAGCTGCTTTAATGTTTTCTGGTGGTTTTAATGTATTTATTGTTGTAAGCCCACCCTGAGATTACTTGATGGTGACATGTGGGATAGAAATTTTAGAAATAAATTAAAATAAATGCATCATCACTGAATAAAAGCTATGTTGCCTAATATTATCTGGAGTACTTGTTAAACTAATGGCAATAGTTTTAACTGTGGCCAGAAACAAGGGGAGGTGTGTATCCCTTTACATTTTAATGATTTGGCTGCCTCACCCATTGCAAAAATGGGGGGACACTGTATCCCCTCCCCTATAAAAAGTCACTGGGGCTGGAGACTGACTGAACAATATGGGGAGTCAGGGTCAACTATAGCTCCCTATGTTGAGTCAAAACAAGAGTGAGATTTCCTATGGATCTACTGATCCAACCACCTTGGTATTTAAATCTGCCTTCCTGATGAAACATAGGAAAAGAAAATACTTTTGTATTCCTTTCCAAATGCTTATCTCACAGGAGGCAGTGACAGCCACCAACCTGGACGGCTTGAAAAGAGGATTAGACATGGAGGAGGTGGCTCTGGAGGCAGTAACGCTTCTAAATACCAGTTGCTGGTAACCTCAGGAGGGCAGCGCTCATGTCCTCCTTGCAGATTTCCAACAGGCATCGGGTTGGCCACTGTGAAAGCAGGATGCTGGACTAGATAGGCCAATAGTTCAACTGTAGACTGGCCATATTTATTTTACTATAGGAAGAAGCCCTTCAAGAGGCAGGAATTATCAGGGCACCATTCCAATGATATATGTGCCACTTGTACATGGAAACATGCTGCACTCCTTTGCGTGATCCCCATGGCATTGTGCTTTCACCACAATAATGCCTCTAATTTCAGGGCTTCCAAGAGTGAAGTCAAAGACACCATTGGGGTGAGTAATAGATCTGACCCCCACACCATGGATTACCCGAGTGTCTGATGTGAAGGACAAGATCCCCCACTTCTCTGTTATGTCATCAAACATCTTCTCCAGTTCAATGTTATATCCAGTCGATCTTTGCTCCACAGAAAGCACTGAGAGCCGCTTAGGGTTGATCCCTCTTTATTAGCAGAGGCCATTTTCCCGTCTTGCTAGAGTGCAGCAAAGCCTAGGAAATGGTTTTTATATATCATGCTGTTTTGATTCTTAGTCTCTGAGGTGTATATAGGAGCTGAAGACTTGCAAAAAACAAAGACATGTCCTGTACAGCATCGAAATATTGGCACCCAACATCTTCAAAAAATACCATCCTAGGCTGGACCTTAATATGGCTCCAGGCCCAGATAAAAAATATTTCCAATCCAAACTCTTAACCCAAATTGGACCAGCTTATTGTTGACGCTTCTATCATTTGCAACATATCCATTCAATTGACACTGAAATCTTTCCAGATCTTTTCATTTTCCTTTTATCATGAACACCTTATTTTGTACTATAGTATAAAATAGTTTTGCTTGCAGTTTTCTGGTTTTGTGTCTTTCACATTTGTTTGGTTTTCATTATGTAAGAAAACTCCCCTCTTAGTGATTTTTATTATTATTTTATTTCAGTTGAATGTATTTCAGAAGAAACGTATAGCACTATTTATTCACTTATTTAGTTTCGCCCATCAACTTTGGTTAATGATCAGTGGCCACTCATCAACCTAGTGAGATCTGAGGGTTCTTGCAAATCTGCCTTCTTGACTGACATTTTGCTGAGCCAGATCTTCAGTACATATACTCTACACCAAGAGCCAAGGATTAGGTCTGAAAGCTTGGCTATGATGAAGACATATAACACAAGGCAGACGTATTCAGATATTGTGCAATGTCATTAGGTTACATACCTCTGTACTTTCACCAGTCTCCATTGTTTAGGAATTTCTAGGTGTTTGATGAGCCTAATGAAGAAATCTAGGATTTCCTCACTGCAGTTTTATCTGGGAAATGATTGGAGGTGAATAAAGCATGCGGGACAATTTTGCACTCATCCAAGCTTCATCTTTCCTTTCTGGCATGCATGTGTTTGGAAAAGGAAGGAAAATACTACCTATTTGGTGCCTGGGTGATGGCACTGCAGACGGGTTATCAGAAGAGATCTCCTGTCCGAGGGCATCCTCACGCGGAGAAAGAGGGAAGACAGAGAACAGGTCAGCCACACCCAACAAGCAATCCAATGGGGAGAAGTCTCAAGCAGGCGAAGCGTAGAAGGAGCAGAGTTGACTGCCGTGGAAGGGAAGCTGAAGCAGAACTGGAAGGGCCATAGCTTAGCAGCAGAGCATCTGCTTTGCATGCAGAAGGTCCCGGGTTCAATCCCCAGCATCTGTGGTAGGGCTGGGAATGTTCCCTGTCAGAAACTCTGGGAGAGATGCTGCCGGTCAATGTAGACAATACCGAGATAGATGGGCAAATGGTCTGACTCAGTATACTACAGCGTCCTATGTAACTGGGCACATGCCAGATGCCTTATGAGTCTAAGGCTGAAGGATCACATTGGCCCTGTCTGAACTTAAAATAATCTAAGAGAAAATTGGGGGAGCCGATTCCTCTCCATTTCAGCCCATGGAACAGGCCTGAGCCAGTATCCTGCTAGGCAAGGGGAAATGCAGATATGCAAGGGTTGCAGCAGCAGGGCATGCCATAAACAATATTGCAGCATGAATGTGGGATGAAGGAAATGAACAATACTATTTAGGTCTATCTATTCAGAACAATCTAAGTCTATCCATCCTACAAGAAACTTTATTGTGGGTTGGTTATCTAATCCCCCTTAATAATAAAGGAACAAAACACAGAAGCAACCAGAGACTATTCTCTGCTACCTTACTAACCAACACATGTATGGATCTGGGGGATGCTACAAGAATCAGCATCTAAGACTGAAAGCCATACTTACTTGGTAACCAGCCCCATAATATGCCATAAGGATGCCTATGACCCAACTGTAAGGTTCCCTACCCTAAAATGCTCAACAGATCATTAATAATGGTATCACCAGTCCTCTGCAGCATGGGTGCACATTGAGTTCTTAGAAGTATCTCCAGGCTGAGCGGAGCATGTAAGTGTGACCCAAATCCCTCCTTCACTGGAGTGGTCGGACAATACCTTTTTATCAAACCTCGGTGCTGTAGGACCCAAATGAAGATGGTTGTGCCCTAAAACGGATCCTTGCTTTGTTAGTAATCTGGGATCTGACAGCCCATCCAACACCACTGGTGCCAATAAAGCTTTCCAGAGGGCAAGCTCAGGCTTCTTCTCAAGGTGACACTATAGAGAGAAAAGAGGGTCCCTGTGCGCACATCTGAGCCAGAGGCAGGCAAGATGCCCAGACAAGCATACTTCAAAGCTCATCTGTTTCTAATGGAGCCACAGCATCTCTAGCTAAACATTCTTCTTTTCTCTCCCCCCTCTATGGGGCAGGCAGGAATGTTAGTAAAAAACAACCCCACATATCAATAGTTTCTGGTTCTTAAAACATCCCTGTCCCATTTCAGTCCCATTTATTCTCATTAAGAGGGCATAGATACCATAGCACACCCCTGGGACATCTGAACTAGAGCTTTATGGTGCTATTTCAACAAGCAGTAAGTAGCTTGCATGCAGTATAATGGAAGAGCCCTCTAAAGGGATGCCTATAAACAAAATGATTTAGGAATGTAACGTATGGATTGGTTGGCTTGTGTTCACATCTTGAATCTTATTGGGTCTACTAAGATTTGTTTTGCATAGGTAGGAAGACCTCTCAAGCACCCCAATTTGAAGCTAGTGTTTCTAAACTCCCCCTCATTAATTTTCAATGTCCCTGATTTATTTATGCTTTTTTAAAAAAACAGGAAACATGATGTTGTGTATTAGATCACATTGTTTAGAGACTTAGGATCTGTATCCCTCATTCAAAAGGGAAACTGGATGTGTGAGTCTGCGCATGAAAAAAAAGTTGGCATATAAATATATTGACTCAGCCTTGGGCTGTTACAGCAAAAAGCAACTTGGTGGTCCAGGCAAGAGAGGCAAAGCTTCCCAGCTCTTCTTTGCTCATCCCTCAAAACGAACTCACAATAACCAATGTGTGACACCCTTCCAGCAACGCGGAGCTGTGCAGGTACTCCTGGAACAGTGCCACAGCCCTTAGGATGTGATGCCAGAGGTTGGGAACGACTTCTCCTCTTTCCTGCAATGTCCCTTGCACGGATGGCATGTTTACATCACCTCTGGTCTCCCCACCTGCTCCCCCCAGATCTAGTGCAGCAGGGCAGAGAGCTGCTGCTGTTGCTCTGGTGCGAGGAGGCATCACCCACCATCAGGACAAAAGGAAGGTTTCTGTGACTAAGGGGCAAATGCTCAGGCTTTCCTTCCAAAGTGGGGCTGGCTGAAGAGGCACATGCATTTCAAATAATCAGCACCTGCTATACCTCCCCTGTTAGTTGAATCATGCAGGAATTCAGACCTGTGGCAACTCTGAGGAGCAGAGGCAGACCAAGTAGCTTTAGGCTGTGATATGAGCAAAATAGGATGTGCCACTCCCGCATATTGGAAAAATTCAGCCACTCACTGGATAATAGGCATGAAGCTGAGCCCCTGTGGCATATTGGTTAGAGCAGCCACCCACAACCTGATGCCCTCCACATATTTCAGACTATAATGTCTGTGCTAGCTAGGAGGGATGGGAGTTGCAGTTCAAAGCATCTGGAGAGCACCAGGTTGGGAAAGGCTAGGTTAGACTGCAGCACTTGGGTCAGGGAGGTCTGGGTCCAGTCATCATCCTCATATGGGGGGGGGGGGAGCCATAATCTCTGAGGTTCATCAAGAATGCCACCCCAAACTCATTGGGAGAAAGAGAAATATACATATGTAATGGATAAATATATGTATGAATAAGGCACATTTACAAACACCATTCCTTGTCCCGTGCAATGCTTTTTGTGGGGGTGGGTAAAACTAAGTTATTTAACAATCTAAAGCATTTTCCAAGGTCGGTGTTTCCCAAGAGTGTACAGCATGAGTACTTGTGTATTAAAAGGGAAGAAAATGATGTCCACTGGCAAAGCACCTCTCCTCCGACAATGCCCTGTGCACAATCAACCATTTTAGAAATAAACAAGCAAATAAATATTAAAATCTTGTTTGGGGGAAAAATGTATGGAAGAGGTGCAAAATAGTTTTCAACATTTCAAAATTAAGCAAAGGGTTCCTCCTCCCAGATGCCCAACGTGAGACTCCCACCCGCAGCCTTTGAGTTGAGCAACTATCCAACTACCATTGTGGGTTTGATCAGTGAGAACAGCAAGGGCTCCTGCAGCTCTTCAGCATTTTTCCGGCTTGTACGCACAGCCTTCCTAGTAAATATGTCTGTCAACAAGACGTGCTTCCCTCTCAGATGGCAAGGCTCAGAAACAGCCTCAAAGTCCCTGCAAGCAAGCTTGAGGGACCACAGTCAAGCATCCGGAAATAATGTACTTTAGCTGCTGTGCTCTTCCCTTTTGGCCTGTCCTCCCTCTGCAACAACTCCTCAGTGCTATTAGTCAGAGGGCGTGAATATCTCTCCTAGGCAGCTTGGTGGGGACCACACGGAACTGCGTTTTTTAAAAAACAAGAACAGAAACTCCAACAACAGCTCAGTCTTGTGCCTAAAGACCACTGCAGATCAATCTTCCAGTATCACAGAAGACTTCTATGAAAGAATATCTTCCAAAGGAAAATGGGAAGTGGGTGATGGTATCCCTCATTACTTCCTGTTGCGATACTTAGGGACAGACAGGAAACCTGTGGCCTTTCAGGTGTTACTGGACTCCAATACCCATCAGCCCCAACCAGCATGGCTAATGGTCAGGGTTGATGTGAGCTGTAGTCCAGCAACCTCAGGAGGGTTGCATTGCATTTAAGGTCAATAACCTCCCCAGCCTCATGTCCCCCATCATCAGTATCGTGAGCATCATCATCAGCAATAACTATTCAATGCATTTCACACATGTCAGCAGTGGTTACAATGGCCCTGAAAGGTAGTAGGTCAGTGTTATCATTCTCATATTGCACAGGTGTCAGGCTAAGGGTAATAGAAGAATGGCTTGCCTAAATTCAAACCTGTTGAGCTGCAGTGAGATTTGAAGGGGATACTTCTAGGTTCATGTCCCAGTCCCTTAGAGACTTCACAACAAAGGAAAGTTGTCAAAATTAAAATAACCAAGTGGTGAAAGGAACGCTAGGATATCATGCTCTTGGAAAATAAGGAAATAAAGTCTCACAAAAGAGGTGTTCATGTGTTACATTCAACAAGTGTACAATCTGTGTATCTGTGCATTCAACAGATGAGCTGTATACTCATCCAGTTATTTACATGTAATATTTGACAAGTATATGGTCTGTGTAACTCGCTCATACCTCTTCATTCAGTCGCCAGTCACCTGCCCACCTTTAAGGACCAAATTCACAGGGTCACGAGCACCACAGCCTAAGAGGAACCTAAGGACCACTTCTGACACCAACACACAGCTAGAGCAGAGCAGCTTCCAGCTTCCAACCACACTTCTAGCTGTACATTCAAGAATATCCTGCCACCTCTGTGAGAACCTCAGCCACTTACTGACCTTAAAGGTGTATTTCCTGCTGATGTTATCCGACGGCTGAACAGCTGCAACCCGAAAACTGAGAAGTGGGATGCTGCCCAAGATGCTTTCCTCCTTCTCGTCTGCATGAAGGAAGGTGGGAGATCAAAGAATTAGACACATACAGAGGCATCCCCTTCTCTCTGCCAACAAGCTAGAAATGCTGTCGCTGTGGAAGGTCTCACACAAATGGGCTCCTTCACCGCCACCAGTGGGAAAGAAGAAGTCAAGGGTTCCCCTTACTGGCAAAATAAGAGCTGGAGAGTTAAGAACAACAATTGCCCCAAGTGGGCCTACACATCTACGTACCTGGGGAAAATGGCTCCTCTCCCTGTCACATCCGTGCCTGCTACTGTCTCTGTCTCAGGCTGGCAAGCACCCTCACACACATATCAGTTACGTTTACAGCTCACAATACTGTCTAGTTAATAATTCATCCCCACCTTCTAGATTCACTGCCAGAGAGGAGTTCAGGCAACAGGTTTCTGAGAACCAAAGGTTGTGAGGCAGATTTTATTTTTATATATAAATATAAAATCTATACACATGCATACATACATACATACATACATACACCCTGTATATGTATGTATATATGAACGTACAGTAAGCCCACAACTTATGCACATTTAACTTGTGCACATTCAGCTTTGCGCGCATGACCAAACAAAATGAGAACGAGGACAGGGTTCTGGGGGAAATGACTTGAACCCAGTGTGTTTTGACTATATGTGATTTTGGTTTAGGTATGATCACTGAAATGTAACCCACACGTATGTTGCAGGTTTATGACAGATGGGAAGCATGTGGCCCTCCAGAATATGTTGGACTACAATTCCCATCATCTCTGGCCATTGGGTTTTGCTGGCTGGAGATGATGGGAGTTGGAGTCCAACAAGTAGGGCAACAAGTCCTCCATCCCTGAATACATACATACATACATACATACATACATGCATACATGCATACATACATACACATATTTGAAGATGAAAATGCACTGAAATTCTGAATTCCCATTGGGCATTTTTCAATTATCCAAGGACTGAAACCACACACCTCATGGACTGGAGGCCCTCATCTTATAAGCACCTCACAAGCCTCTTTAGCCTTTTTTGTACCATTACAAGTCCAGTTCACTAAACTCTGGCCTGAAGGACCAGTGCCAGCCCTTTTTCAGAGGAAAGCATGACTGACAAAAGGGTGTGTGTGTAAATGTTAATGTCAGCACATATCCTCTGTGTAAGAAAGAACCAATGATCCAGGCCATCTGCTCCAGAGAAATATGGCAATAGCTGTACCAAGTCTGGCCTTCAAAGACATAATGAAATGTACATTCCCTTCCACAGTTTATCATCACACAGCTTGCATTAGAAGTTACCATAATGCAGAGAGGAGGAAAGAGAGGCATGTTTACTAACAAACATTTTCTGCCTCATGTGTAATCTTCTCCTAAAGCTGCAAAATGCCATGCTGATGCCAGATATATGGAAGGCTATACAACCAGGGACAGGATTTCTCAGTGCATTGTCAAATCAAGTCAGAGTTGCTGTACGTGTTAGCTTTAAGCAGCTACCAGAGACTCCCACCCATTTGTCCTTCTCTTCCAACAGTAAAATAAAACACTGAGAAGGGGCAGTCAGCCCTCAGATACCCCACAACATTCTCTCTCTCTCTCTCTCTCTCTCTCTCTCTCTCTCTGTTTGCTGAGATTCATTTTGCGTTGAAATTTTCTGAGCAAATTGGGCAACTGGAGAAGAGGCAGAATGCTGGCAGTCTGCAGAACAGTCACAGGAGAAAAGGCAGAATGGGCATAGATGTGGGTGGGAGGGAGAAGGAATCCTCCACAAAGCTATGACTCAGCCAGGGGGATTGTGCCACTGTCATTGCAGTGTTTTACATGCACTCCTACTTCCTGGTAAACTACACTTTTGGGCCCTGAAAGAATGAGTCTTTTTTCATGTGGAAGGTGACTTTGCCAGTATCACAGACACCCATTGGTTAATACCCATGACATCACTGTGAGACTTGTTGAAAGCTGCTTTTGTGTCTACTCATGCCAGTTTAAATGCCAGCATTTCTCCAGAGGCTGTATGCCACCTTCATCAGATGTACACATTGCTGATACAAGTCACTGGACTCCAATAGGAAAAGACCAGCCAAAGCATGGAGATGAACGCAAGCTCTTGACTAAATAAAGGCATAATTTATGGCTTTGCTTTCACACTGTTTTCAGCACTTGTGAGTTACTCAGAGTGCCTACACACTAGACCTTGGTTCGTCTACATACCTTTGTAGTAGAAAAGGCAGCGATCCACCAGTACAAACCAGCGCTTATTCCATTGCTTCACCCCAGAACTCGCCTGTAAAGAGATATTGAAAGCAAATCAAGGCCACGGCATTTACAACACTGTATGCAATAAAGAGTTGTAGAAGTTTGAAAAGCTTCCCATGAAGAGATGGAACAGCTGGTGCTGAGCTCAGCAGAAACAAGGGATCGCTGGAATTCTTAGGGGATTTCCAGATAAATAACCCAGAAGACCTCTGAAATCAAGCTGAGATCCTGACAAGGTGGATGGCAGGATAGCAATGCCCAGTATTCTCAGTTACAAGTGCATGTGGTACTTTGGATAAGATTCCAAGTGGAGTGGATACCAAACAGTTGAGACTTAGGTTTTACATTGTGTCCTTGGCTGTGGAAACATTTGGGCTACATTGGGAACGGAGGAAGTTGTGGCGCTGGATATTTGATGGACTCCAACTCCCATCAGCCCCAGCTAGCATGCAGGGATGGTGGGAGTTGTGGTCCCCCAACTTCTGGAGGACCACTGGTTCTCCATCCTAGAGTTACATGGATGGATAGATGATGATTGGGTACCTAACAGCCTCTGTAATGTACCTGCTTGAAGAGCCAGCCACTCTTTGTCACTGCAGCGTTGGGATTCCTCTTCATGGAATTGGAGCGCTTCCCAAAAGCAATCCCTTTCCGAGAGGAGCGTGAGGCCTTTGAGAAATGAGAGCGAGAGGTTTAGGAAGGAAGGCTACTGATGGAGTGCACAGATTCCTCTGCGGAAATCACTCACAAAACCACAACCAATTCTAGGAGGAATAGCACAGGATAACATAGTGTTTGTTAGGCTGAGGAATGCTGGGTGGAACACTGATTTCCTAACACATAGAAAAGGCCCACCATATAAGAAAGATGAAGCATTCAAACCATGGGAAACCTGTATTCCAGCCTCCAAAAGTTGTTGGACTACATATCCCTGATCAAAGGCCAGGCCGGCTGAAACTGATAGGAGTTGGAATCCAACAATATCTGGAGGATATCAGATTCCTCATCCATGATTTAAACCAACCCACAGTGATGTTTCCATTGTTTATGGAATATTATTTGTTTGTTGTTTATGTTAAGAAAGTCAATTTCTCACAAGAGCTCTATGGATGATCATAAAGGCAGCCATTGTTTTTTAGGCTTCTTGTCACTTATAATCTGCTGCGTTTGCCATTTATCTTTCAGGATTTCATAATGCAAGGCCAGTAATGCTGTCCCCATTTTACAGATGAAGAAAATTAAGGCCCAAATAACTTGGGCGTGTTGCTTAAGCAGAACATTGCCACAAAGGGTGGGGGGAGAGAACCAAGGTCTCCATGAGAGAACAAAGCATACCCTGCCATTTGGTCGTTCCTGAGGCAAGTCTGAAACCATGGTATGATTGGATGATTCACTGTTGACTGCTGCCGGCCGTTTGCTGCCTGATTTGCTTGACATGTCCAAGGCAGATCTGCAATTGAGAGACAAAAAGAGAAGCATAATATTCCAGCATATTTTGCTAGAAGGAAAGAATTATGCTGCATTTGTACTGGTTTGTGGGTATGCTTTAATTTCTGCATTTTGCATTTTTAATATTCTATTTTTGCAGGTAAGCTGCCTAGGTAAAATTTGTTGATGCACGACTATATACAACATGTAAATAAATATTTTCTAGTATCTTTAGCACATAATGCCGTCTGGTTTATTTATATATAATGCTGTCATTTGCACACCCAAATAAAGTCATGAGTGCTGGTCTACAGTCACAATTCATTGAAATCAATGGAGCATCTTTACACCAGCTTCAACAATATCAGGAGCTACGTTGTACTATTCAGGGCTCTTCCACACTTCCACTTGCCCTGCTGCTTTCCCCCAGGGAAAACCCACTGTTGACTGCCGAATCAAAGCAAACATCAACTGAGCTTTCTACAGATGGATGTTTGCTCCAAATTAGTGCTAGAGAGAAGGTATTCTGGGGGGAAGTGGTGGAGCAAAGGCAACACACTTGGACCCACATCTAGAAAACATGGGGCAAGCAGAAAAATGTCTGGATCAATGCTCTCTAGGCATGGGACAAGCAGAAGTGTGGACAAGTCCTCAGCCTTCTCCAACCTGGTGCTGTCCAGATGTTTTGGACTATAGCTGGCTAGGGCTCATGGAAGCAGTATTCATAAACATCCGGAGGGCTGCAGGTTAGGGAAGACTGGCACAAATGCTTCTTCACATCCATCAGAAGTTGCCTTGCAGCAAATCCTTGCCATTCTTTCTTGAGCTGTATCTCTGGGGCAAGAGGAATGCCATTTGCTCTCAGGTGGCACACTTAAGGCTTCTCCTCTCCTTCATGAACCTCCACTCTTGTGCTCAAAATGAGAGAGAGGACCTACCTTTGCAAGTCAAACTGGTTGTTCTCTTCTGGGATTTGGCCAGTCACTGGGTGAATAAAAGTGTTCCGTCTTTCATTATGGCTGGAAAAACACACAAGAGAGATGGGCTATGCATTAATTAGGTGGCTCAGGTTGAAGTACACTCCCCATGTTGGCTGAGGATTCGTTAGATACCACAGAATTAATAACCTGTCCAAACAATCCATCTTTCAGAATGATCACCCAGTATCTATAACTATTCAGCGGCAGTGGATTTACATGACCAGCGGCATCAGTTAATTCAATAAACTCCCCTTTACGCAGTAATTCAATGCATGTGCCACTTGATTTATAATCATTAATCAATTAATAATTTCTTATTAGTTGATTATTTCTACTGAATTTTGAATTATTAAGACTGTTGAAGTGACTTAAAGGGAAAGAGCCGCCACACAAGGTTTTCAAAAAGAAAAAGAAAACAATTCAAGGTATATAACTACATTAGTAGTAGTAGTAGTAGTAGTAACAGCAGCAAAATAATAACAATATATCAACAGTGAAATGAATTGGGTATACAAATAATTACAACTGAGACTCAACATTATATGGCCACAGGATTGAGTATATTCAATCCTGAGTTTGGGGGTGGGGTTGCCCCCTTAGATTTTATACTACCATCTCATTTTCCAGTGGTACAAATTTGGCTCCATTTCTGTCGGCACGCACCACCTGATTTCACTATTAGAGGGAGTTCCGGTGTGCAAGGAGACCCTTTGCTTTTAAGTTCTGGCCTTTTTATTGCTACACCTGGCCCAGTGATCAATTGTGCTACTATAAACGTCTCTACTTTCACTGCAGGTATAGAAATATGTTTATATTTTTCCCCTTGCTCATATCAGAGAAGGAAATTGCAATCTGCCTTTGAGCCTAATTTACAGAATCTACAAAAGCTTTACCCCGTCATTGCTGTCTCAAATGTGCTTATAGAATGCTTCCAAGGAATCAACCATCAACACGTAATAGCACATACAGTTCAATGTAAGTGCTCATTTTGGGGAGCTATGCTATCACAGCAGCCAGGCTTCTTATTGTCAACTTCTGTGGAGGCATATCTCACCCTGCACGGAGTTTTTTCCATACAGATCTGACACCGCCTGGAATAAACAGCATCTGTATTGATGGCTTTAATGAAAAGGAAGCAGCATACATAATACACCAATGAAAGACTTGTGCAGTCACCAGGAAACAAACTGTGAGCTCAGCAACCTGTGAATTTCACCCTGCCACTCAAAAGAAAGCCTTTCTCATGGTCCCAGCTCTCTCTGTCAGTTATTCAACCACACACACACACAAATACACACACCAACCACAATAATTAAAGTCTCCACAAACAGCAACTGTGATTCAGTTTGAAATATTATCATTGCACACCTGAGGCCCAAAGCATATTACAGTGGAGGGAGATTATTAATACAGTCCTTTTCATGCACCCTCCTAAATGAGACATCAAGAGCTACACAGCCTAGTTTTTTTTTTCTGTTCAAGGGCTAAAATGGCCACTGTCTGCTGGCAGAAATCTGGAAAGAGTGCTTTGTAGCCTTCGCCAAACCTTTTGCCAGTGAAACATTTTGAGAATTTGACTGTTTGAACGCTGCAAACTCTGGCCAAATGCCACTGATTTAAACCATATGCTAAAGAAGAAAGGAACTCACTCTACAGGTTTGGGGCTAGTTGCTGCCAGATCAAGACTAGCCCTGTAGTGTAAACGTTGCTGCTGATAGGAATGAAAGAAATGTCTCCATCCATTTTTCATGTCTCCCAGTGAGCAACTGCAATGGTAAAATTCAAAAATGCCCCACCTCCACCATGATCCGCTGACAAACAAGTACTTCAATATATATATATATTAAGTGGCACCTCTGTGTCATTTATGAAAGTGCCATGGACCTGCACTTCACAAATACATTGGTACAGAAAGCTGTCACTCCACTGGTGCTAAAGAATGAGAGAGAATTTAGCGAAAGGATGATGCCATTCAGAGGGCTAACTAGTTAAACCTAAGAAATCATTTTCACATTGTGCAAAGCAGAGGTGGGACAATTTTGGACAAGACCACTTTAGAATGCAGGTAGGAGGAAGTCTTATTTTTTAATGTTCCTCTAATGAACCCATGTCTGTGCATCAGATACACACCAGAAAGAAAGGCTGAGGATACCCTTATTTCTGCTAAGTTTACCACATTCAGGGAAGATACAGACAGACACACTGTATCTGGGAGTGGGGGAGAACAGAGACAGAGACCCCACACGGAACAACAGATCTATCCAACAACAAGACCTACCCCATAAGCATTTAGTGCTTTTCCTAATAACACTGCAGTGTACTGGCTCAAACAAAAAAATATTAAATTACAGAAGCCAAAACAAATCGAGGCAGCAGCACTCTGTGATGTGCTTTTCCAGACACAGATTTTAATTAGAACATATTCTGTTATCTTGGCCTGCTGGGCATTGTTACTTCTCTGGGCCTGTTTACAAAGACAAAACAAAAAACCAATGGTTTTCATTCCACCCCACCCTGAGGGAGGTTGTCTAAGGCCTAGTGTGTGTGTGTTTATGCCCTGATCTCATGAACTGAGTGTGCACATGGTGAATCTGTTGTGTGAACTGCATAAGAACAAATCACAAGTTTGGCTGCACGTGAGGAATTCCACACAATTTGTCCCTCGCACAAAGGAAGCCTTTCCTCCTCACCTGCTGCAACTTCTTTCTGTGCATCCTCTGAGCTTTTAAATGGCCAGGCATCATCTTAGGGCAAAGAGTTGGCAACCCAAGTCCAGAAAAGAAGAGCACTGAAGAAAGTTTATTGCAAAGCAAGGAGCTAAACCACACAAGGACAGCAAAGAAATTTAGGGCCACTTGACAATTTGGAGCCTAGATATGGTTATCAGTGAGGCATGAGAGAACATGAGTGTGGAGTGTGTGCATAAATAACAGAAGACTCAGTGACGTAATGGCCAGCTTTCTCAGGTTGGGCTGCCATATTCTCTTTACACCCCCAGAATTACTCTGGAGTCTGACCCTTTCCCCAGGATGAACAACTTGGCAGGCTGAATATCACTTGGCCAGCAGCTGCCCCTCCCAATCACCCTCATGGCGGCACTTCATCACTAGTTTCTAAAACAAATCCTTCCTTGTGAGGTTATGAAGGCTTTACAATATATTCCAACTACAGAAGTCCTTAAAATCAGGAAATGATTTTCACATTTTAAAGCCAAACTTGCCATTCCTGCGAAACCTCAATCTACTTTCACTGAATTGTTTTTCTTAATTTGATAACATCCTTTCTAGGAAATGTTTATGGAGTGGCAAGTTCAACCACAGCACCCTCCACCCTTTCCCCAAAGCCAGTTGTGGGTAGGGTTATAAAACCCAAGATCAACATAAAACAGAGTGGGTTCTGCCAATCTCAGCAAAGCTTCCGAACCACTTGCAACTTATGAAAGGGGTTAACTTCAGTGTGCTGAAGGAATGCTGAAGGCTGATGGTATTTCTCTAATAACTGGGTTGGTGTTTTTTTTATAAAAAAAACTGAACATGGGGGGGTGCATGCAAGCAGCGAAGGAGAGCAGGGCTAGTCTTTAAGCATTATCAGTTCCACCACCCCACCCCCCAGCAAACAACATACCCTTTGAGCTCCCTGCCCCTTAACTCATTTTCACAAGCCAGCTGCAAAACTCAGACTCTAGTTCATTATATCAGACATGCACAAGACCAGTTAGCTCATAGAAGAAAGATGCTTTGAGGGTGAAGCATCCATAAGCCGAAGTGGGGGAGGGCAGAGACCATGGCAATCAAGGCGATCCTGCTGGCTTCAAGGAGCTTTGGACTAAGACCACAGAAATTTCCTGGAGCAGATTAAACGCAGGTGCTGGGTAACAAGCTGTAACTGGCACACCTTGCTTTGAGCCGAATGATACTATCTAGAGTATGAAATGAGACCATGAATAGCGTTACATAACAAAACAGCAGGAGTTGTAAGGAAAAGTGCATAGGAGGCCATTCCTTACTCAGATCCTGATACAGGAACTACCTAATACAAGAAACAAGAGGAGACCAACATGGAATTGAGAGATGAGGCAGGAGGTAGACTTAAAAAGAAGACGGCCTTTTTCATGCCCCCTTCTGCTGACCCCAATTTCAGTGCCTGTCTCCTTCTCCCATTCTCACCTAATTTTTCTCCACAGTCCTCTGCCTCCCAATCATCCACCCTGAGAACGTAAGAAGAGCCTGTGGGTCAGGCCAACAACCAATCTAGCCCAGCTTCCTGTTCTCATAGTGGCCAACCAGATGCCTGTGGAGATGCCACAAGCAGGGCCCAAGCACAAGAGCACCCTCCGCTCCGCATCTTCTTCCAAAGCACATCTTCTCCGTCACCAAAATAGCAAACCTGTTTCCTCCCTACTCACCCCTCAAAACAGTTCCCTCCTCCCCTGACTTCCAGTGGCAATTTGGGGTAGTGGATCTTGACTCTTTAAAGGCACTCTCTTCTACCCTTTCTTGGTCTCCCTCTCCTCTGCCAATTGGTATGCATGCCTCAGCATCCGCATGTAGACAACAAGGCTTGTAAATTGATAGAAAATGTAATGCGCTGGTTTAAAACAATGCAAAGTGATCAACCATCTCAGGAAAACAGCTGTTGGGGAATATCCCACAGATGAACTGCCAGAGGCCATGCTTTCTCTGCTCGCCACCTTGGGATTATCTCCCTGCTGATGTCTTTGGTTACCCACAACCCCTCCCAGAAGCTCCCTAGTCTCCTAGCATTTTGTAGCCAATATAGTTCTTCAGAACACTTCAGAACCAAAGAGCTACAATTTTGACTAGTTGATTATGGTGGATTATACACCTCCTTGCAGCAATATTTCAGCCTTAAACTGGCTTCTGACCAGTGCTGGAACAACACTACCTGCCTGCTGACTCCAGCTCCACTGGCTTCTGTCCAGGGTCCTGACGACTTTCTTCCCATTCTCTCTTGCACTGTGTGTTCACTACGATTACTGCTTCCTCCTGCCTGCTGATCCATGATCTTGCCTATTTATTTATTTATTGCACATAAATACTCTCCCCTGGCTTATTTCACCTCTGTGGGATTTATCCGCAAACAGGAGGCATCCTTCAGGAGAGCACATATATCTGAACTTTGTTCTATATAGTGTGTGTCCAGATTGCCCTCACCCCCTTCCTGAAATCTGAAGCAGTGCCCCTGCACAACTGCACTACCATGCAGTGGTACCATGCAGGCTATTAAAGTAATAGCCTGATGAACCATTAGCATAATCCAATATTGCACTAATTGTCTATGATTTGGAATTATCTTGGCATTTATTTCTGGTGGTATGAAACATAATGAAGGATCAAGACAGATAATGCTCTTGTAATTTTGTAGTGCACCTAGAATGCAAACCCCAAGAGGGACTGTGTTGTTGACCTCATCAGCTGAGGCTTATCCTTGGAAGCTAAAGTGACCCTGATGGCAAATATCAGATGTCCCCAAATGAGGGCACCTTCAAATGAAGTATTCATGACACAGAAGTAGCATGGCAATATCTTCCAAGGGTAAATTTACCATGTCAAAACGCAGTAAGATAAGTTCGATTGCAAGGCACAAGACAATATGAAAATCCTAGGATGGGGTGAGGTGAAAGATACTTGTGAGCTTATCCCTCCAGGAAGTGTGGAGAGCAGTCACAGATGGGGTTCAAGAGCTCAGAAAGGTGGAATTGTGGAGATCTGGGGCTCTTCTGCAGATTCTGCTAGAAGATTCATGTGGCTTATTTCAAATGTGGCAGGTGTGTGGTGGATGTTTTACAGCTTTGCATGTAGCAAACAGGTAAGGGAAGAGAATATCACCTTTCAATAATTTCATAGCGGTACCAATTGCAATAAACATTGAGATCCACAAAAGTTGGTTTCTCATCTATATATCATTTCTAATTTTAACAAATGCCTTTTTGGGAGGGAGGGCAGAGCAATTTCCCTAGGCTGCATCCTCTGAGAAGGGCACATTAAGCATTGTTGAACAGTGAACTCCAGTTGGGAGGCAGCGTAACAATGACACAGGGTACGATGAGGAGGAAGAGGTAACTCAACTGAATATTCTGCTTCCTGGACTTCTCAGGGTTCTAATATGTGGCTGGTTTTACCTCTGGTATGCCACAAGAATATGCAATCCACCACCTGTTAATTCAAGATAAATTTCCATCACAGTTGTCAGGATGCCCACATCTCCATTTTACTTTCAGGAATTGAAGCCCAAAGCAGCATGAAGCAACTTTCTCCAAGGCTACTATGATGGTCTTTTTTGAGGTCTTCCATTTCGCAGCCCAGCATCTAAATTAAAGTCTTGTGCTTTATCTATTTCTACAGGTATATGACCCCCCACTTCCTGGTTCCTTTGCCTAGTAAAGATGGGTCTAGGGTAGGCTATACAAACGGTTCATCGCCTTGCACAATGTCAACATGCAAGCCAAGAATATATTGCAACTGTGTTTTGAGTAGGATAAATAAGCCTTGTCGCTAAACCCAAGTTCCGAAAGTACACAGAGTTTCAGTAGAAAGCATGAAATCACATCAACAAAGTTTTTTTAAAATAAAAAATAGCCAGTACATAATTCCATTTCATGTTTTTTCCCCACCAATTCAATTGAGAAATTTTTATTAGTTCACATCCCAAATAAATAATGTTGCATTTAAATTGAGAAAATAAAGGAACAAAAGTCCCCAAAACAGATTTTTAAAATAATAATAATGGGGGTGGGGGGAGATGATACAGTTATGTTTATGCTAGTGCACTTGAAAAAATGAGTTACAGCATAGCTAGTGACCATGTAAGGATGGCAATGAGACATACAAGAGGCAGAGTCTCGCTTCCCAACTACAGAGACAAGCCAGAATGATGGGGCTGTTTCATATGAGAAGACAGGCATAAACTTTTGACTTGGACAACATCAGTCCATACCCAGCACCAAATTCAGAGGGAGAACTAGTGTTTGTACCTGTTAGCACTGTGTTCTGCAACAATGTCAGATCAGAAACTCTTGCTTAAACCCATCACCATTCCCAGTTAACAACAAAGTACCTACAATTGTGTTTGCCCACATCCATTATTTGTTCCCCTTGCTTTTACCGTCCTGCATCTCCCTTGTGACTTTCCCCATTATTAAAACTTTAGAGTGTGAGGTCCTCGGGGCAGGGGCCTGTCTTTTTTATTCACTTGTAAAGAGCCAGGTATCTTGAAGGTACTGTACTATATTATTACTACTACTGTTATTTATGAGGGCTATTGCATGCATTATAATACTTCTTAGCTTTGGTGTAAATTTACCTGATCGTTATTCTTTCTTGGCACTCTACCTTCAAGTACTGTTTCGTTTCTAAACTGGAACACGGTAGCAAGAGACTCAGCTTGAGCACACATTACAAAGCCATGTGAAAACTAACTTTCCTGGAGCTGCCAAAACCACCCAGAGTGTTATTCATGGACAGGTATAGCCTGTGGGACTTTTTATAGCCATTGCACTGTTTTGCTTCCAGCCTTTATTCAGAAGGGCTCTTTAATCAGTTGAGCCAGAAGCAGGTTTGCCTTTTATTCTCAGGCTCCCTCCTCCTCTTCCTCCTCCCTTCAGAATCCTTTGTAGTTGTGTGTGGCTTCTGCACCTCCTGCTGGCACTCGGCCAACCACCTCCTTCTCCACCCCCCACCCCCCACCCCAGTTCCAGCTTTCAGGGTTCAGCACTAACGCCACCGAGCTAACTTTCCCAGAACCGCCTTAAATATTCCCTCCCCGGCAGCTGCCTCTCCTGGTCCTATTCCACAAACTCCTGAGTTAAGCATCTGCTACCCCAGCACTGCAATGCAGCAGTCACTGACCAAAATGAAGTTCCCAATGAGCCATTCTTTGAAACATATGAGCCCCCAGAGCAAGAATGACAAGGCCGCGACCCCGCTGCCTCCGCTCTACAGCCTTGCAGCATCACCTGAAAAATCCTACCTGACCCGACGGTCCGCTCGGAACTTGAGCATGGTGGCAAAGTCTCAGCTGCGATCCCTGCCTGCAACCATGTCCCTGGAAGGTGGGTGAAAGGTAAGTCTTCCTGGAGCACAGCCAGTTCCCCTGTGCCCTTAGAAAATGTGCCATAACGGAAAGTCCTGTGCCGGCAAGGATAGGGATGTGGTGGTCCAGTATGCTTCCCCCATCTTTAAACTTCTCTACTCTCCTTGAGTTCAGGGAAGACAGCAGCTGCTTTCTGTCTTTCTGTTCTGATTTCTGGGCAGGCAAGAGAGAGGGAGAGGGAGAGAGAGGGAGAGGGAGAGGGAGAGATCTGCTGCCTCTCCCTCTCTCAGGCACCAGGGTCTATCTAACCTAGTCCAGCCTCATCATTCAAACAATGCTCTCAGCCTCACATGCAGCAATAGCAGCAGCCAGCAGGCATTGCAAAGGAGTGCGGGGGGGGGGGTGGAGGGAGAGAGAGAGATTTCAAGCTCAGTTCCCCCAAGGAGAGAAAGGTGAAGGGTATACGGACACTGGCATGTGTCCAGATACACACACACACACACACACACACACACACACACACACACAGCAGGTGCAGCAGGAGACAGCTTGTGCTTTAACCTGATCAGAGTGTTTTAGGAAGAAGGGCTTTTTGTAAAGGCTGAAGGTGAAGAGCATAAAATGCTGGCATTTCCCTTAGCAAAAGATTCTTGGGGAGCTGAGCTATATAGTCCTAGGAACTCTGCCTGACTGATCTCCTATCTTAAGTACGCTACAACGATGATGCCCATAAATAGATTGCGACTATCAAATGGATATTTGGTTCTGAAACATGCCTTTTCCATCCCGCCCTTTAAGACTCAGTGTGAGCTGCAACACCTTCTTAAAATCAAGAAAGAAACACCATATGAAACAGCTCATTTAACAGACGCACAGAAATTTTTTTTTGCTACTCCCTTTGTTCAGGTTTGCCACCAAGATTTCCTCCTTGATCCTGTTTTGCTTCACTAATGCTCCTTTAATGTCAAGTGGTCCTAATGCCCTTAAATTGCTCTCCATGCTGGCTTATTAGGCCATATTGGTTTTGATTAGGCTAAGGCAATTTAATGCTGCATGAATCTGAAAAGTTCAGTAATTGTATTATTTGTACACTTTGTCAGTCTTTCTCCTGGACCCATAATCTAACTACTGTACTAATGCCCTTCCCTTCCCTTCCCTTATTTGTTATATGAAAACTGCACTGCTTTCTGACCCACAACGGTCCTCCAAGCCACTAATAACCCACAGAATAAAAATGTCTAAAAGAATAAACAGCAGGACCATCTCAAGATCAAAGCACATATCATAAATAACAAAGACCCATGGGCAGAGAGCAGCAAGCATTTGCGCTTCCAACCAGAAAAGTTTTACAATAGGAAGGTTATATTAACAAATCTTCAAAATGGAAAATGCGTTTTACAATTGACTGCTGACAGAGGAAGCATATTCTAGACTGCCTGCTATCCAGGCATTATCATCCTAGATGTGCAGGCCTTGACTGTCAGGCTACAAACCTATGCACATTTATTTGTGACTAAAACCCACTGCACTTAGTGGGATTTCTGAACAACAATGCAATAAATAATATGCTTTCTATGCCTGGCTGGGTAGAAAGTCTAGGTTTGCCAGCCCACTCACATTCTACTAACTCAAAGCTAAGAATTCCTGCAATATACTATATTCTGTTCTTCAAGTGACACCTTTAGTTACATTATGTGTATTGGTCTTGAGAGTAACCTCTGCAATGATCATGATGTTGATGGTGTATCTCATTTTTCTTTCAAACTCAAAGCAGCCAACAGGCAAGAAATATCAAAACACAAACAATGAACAAAACAGTAGCAATAAAATCAACCTGCAAACAGCATCAAGCAAGCAGAATCCACCCAACAGCAACAGGAGTGCACAAATATGAGAGAGAGACAACTGAGACAACTGTGTTGAAACCTAGAAATGGAAGGCTAGCAAGTGATGGGACCAAGAAGGCATCCCTTTGGAGGACATTTTATAACACTTTCGCTGCTTCTGAAAAAGCCCTGCCTGGTTCTCTTCTGCATAAGGGTGCACACAGAACAAGGTTTCTGATTACGCATGGAATGCATAGGAAGGCACACATAGGAGAAGGCAGAGATTAAGGTGCTCAGATTCCAAACATTTAGACCTACAAAGGTAAGAACCAGCATCTTAAAGGAGGTCCAGAGGCATTTAACCCCAATTTCGCATCCAAACCTTTTGCTACTAGGGTGTTTATTGGGAATGGAAGGATGAAGCATATGACTCAAATTTTGCATCGTTACCTGTTCATTTGCTGGACCAGAATGTGGGGTGGGACTACTACACTAGCTCCTGGAAGATGGGTCACTGTTGCAAGGCAGTGCTGTAAACTGGAAGTGTAAGCCAGTGTTCCTGCATGTGCATTTGCACCACACTGACTTCCCTGCAGCCTATATCCTCTTCCTCCTGGCAATCAACAGTGAGCCATCTTCAGGGAAGCTGGCATGAATGCACATGGTAAGGGCACAGTTGGCTTACCGACTTAAGCAGGTGAAAGTCAGTGTTACCACCTTCCTAGCCTTCGTAAAACAGTGCCAGGTCAAGGAGCTCCCCCAAACTACAAACCTGTATCTTGAGGAGGAGTGCAACCCCAGCCAAAGCAGACTATATACTTCTCCCAGGATTGACTGATCCCCTCACAACAGCACTTTGCCCTGTGCAGAATAAGGTACAGGTTGTTCACCTCCCATCAGGCACAGGACATCTGTCATACTATACAAAAGATAAAACCTAGAAATCAGCTGCAGGGTCCCAGGGTGTGGTCTGAAGGCATTTAGGGCCAGCACCTTGCTGAAGCTAGGCAGGCCTGGGTCTGGTCAGGGCCTGGATGGGGGACCTCCTGGGAACCAGATGCACACTGCCTTGGGTTCAGTGCCAAAAGGAGGGTGGGATGTAAATGCAAGACAATAAGTAAATAAAAAGCACTCAAATTGTATAAACCTCCCAATCATAAACATGTTTTCTCAGAAGCAGGTTGCCTAGTAGTAATTAACCAAAATGAGCCACCATGAAATCACTGGATTAAACCAATATCAAGAAGAAAATTGATTGGTCTCACTCTGCCTTCATAACAATCAAACCAGTCAGACTTAAGGAAGGCAAAGTGGGGGTGAGGATTCTCCCTCAAGCCATTCAATGACATTTGAAATAGAAATTGATGAAGGCAGTAAATCTCAGAGCCATTTCAGATATTTTAAAATGCATACATTATATATTTATTTATTTTTTTAAAAAAAGCTTGGTAGTATATATTGGCGCTCTTCCTAAAGAAACCTTAGTGGCACATTATCCTCTCTCAACAGAATGGAGGGGAATAGACTCATACCTTCCAGCATGCTGAATCCCAAAACTGGGTTGTGTGTCTTTCACCCACGCAAGATCGCAGAGGCCAAAACACACACTTTTTTCTTTTCTTTATTATGTTTTTCTTTTATTTGTTTTCTTTTATTATTTCATAAAATTGA
The DNA here is from genome assembly GCF_964188315.1 of Podarcis muralis. Taxonomy (NCBI): domain Eukaryota; kingdom Metazoa; phylum Chordata; class Lepidosauria; order Squamata; family Lacertidae; genus Podarcis; species Podarcis muralis. The sequence goes on from NC_135659.1 coordinate 59,931,599, forward strand.
TATACCGCTTGATTGTAGGAAAACCTCAAAGCAGTTTACAGATAAAATTATCACTAAAAGCTTTCTGACTGTAATTTAAAACCTACACTGCTATAAACACAGTTCTCCTGTACAGAGTTTAATAAATGAATTGATCTAAAAAAAATCATTTTTACTGATTGATTTTTTAATACAAGAAAGAAAAAGGGAGGATATACTAGCCTACTGTACAAAGGTAAAAGTCACATTTGTTACTCTCGCCACTTTTGCCTCTGGCCCCACCAAGCCCTGGCATGCGGCCCCTAGAAGGTTGTACAGAAGAGTATGTGGCCCCTAGGCTGAAAAAGATTCCTGGCCCACGATTTAACAGCACAACACTCAAAGACCTAAACAGGCAACAAAAAACCAGTTGTTTTAATCAGGAGGTTCATGAAATGCAAGATATTGCAGTAAGGGGGTGGTGGAAAGATCACCTTGCTAGTATTTCCTGTTTTGAGAGAAAGAGATTGGCAAATGGTCCTACTGGCACAGTGTGGGTGGACTGCACTCAGCTTCAAAATAGGTAACTTACCGTATCTTTAAAGGTCAAAAATATCTATTAGTGAGCAGCATCACTCGTCACTGAGGATGGCAGGCTTGCGGTACCAAATATCACATGCCACTTGGAAGTGCACTGCATGACTTAGCTAGGGGAAGAACTGTATTTTTCTCAACATCACAATGCAGGCTGAATTCACAGGAAATGGTACATTGTGGTCTATTATTACATGAACAAGCCTCAGGCTCATGTGCTCTCCCACTTCGTTTCTTCTCCCATTGCAGCTGCAAGGAGGAGATTATTGATTGATTGATTGATTGATTGATTGATTGATTGATTGATTGAATTTTTATACCACCCTATACCCAGAGGTCTCAGCGTGGGGAATGGGAAAAATTCAGTTCTCTTTGTAACTAGCTGCATTTAGTGTTATGTCTGAACCTGCATAAACTGTGGCTAGTCTTTAACTATGGCTTACTGATATAAGTTGATTTCAAACATTGGTTTCAGAAGCAGACGTTATAATAAACCATAACTGAGATAACCTAAGGTTACCAGACGTCCCCATTTCCTGGGGACAGTCCCCAGATTTACAAATCAGTCCCCTCACAAAATCCATCTATTTAGTAGGAAGTTGAAAAGTGCCCCCGGATTAATTGGAAAAAATCTGGTAACCTTAGATTAACCACAGCTTAGGGTTTGGGCATAACATTAAACTGCAGTTAATCAACAACGTAAGTGAAACTTTCCAATCATCTTGCAGAGGAGAATTGAGGCAAGGTGAAACAACTGGGATCATTCAGTTTGTAATTTAAGGGTGAATTTTGTTAATGTTAAAGTCAACTAGCCAAGCAGAGGAGCAGGTGGAGGTATTGCTGAGCAACCAAGCACAGTGGCATGATCCTCACCAAGGGTAGCATGTGCTCTAATTGGCTGTGAAGTTCTGAGAAAGTTTTCCTCTGTATGCAGAGCCGTCTTTTCGGCTTGGTGGTTCATTGCGCCAGGGCGCCGGCCTCTCAGGGGCGCCCCAGCGAGTGGGGGAGCTGCATGGCTTTGCCAGCGGCCTCCCCTTTCCCTGCATGCCCACCAGCTGCGCCCTGTCAAACATATGGCTGGCAGGCACGCGGCTTCCCTCCCAAGCCTCTGCGGGGATTGCTCTCCTGCAGCAGCATGGGGGAGAGTTGCGCGCACACACACACCCCATGGCTGGCAGTGCGCAGCTTCACCACCACCGCCCACTATCTGTGGTAATTGGGGGGCGCTGAGCGGATATTTGCACCCCAGCGCAGCATCTGCTAAAGACGGCCCTGTCTGTATGTTTGGTTGAATGTCTCCTTGCTATGTACACGGCCAGAACTAAGAAAGACAAAACCTGTCTGTTTACTTCTCCTCAAATTATGCACTCTTCTGTTCAGTTTCCTCAGTAAAGTGACTTTTCTCTCTGAGTTCCATCTGTGTTCTATATATGACTTCGCTAACAAGGAGGATGTATGAGCCTAAGGCTCACTCATATAATAATAAACATAGTTTATTACTACATATGAATACAGTCACTTTTTTGTACATCCTAGGAGAAGTGTTAGACACCCTGCTTTGAGAGAACAAATCTGCATTCCCTGCAGCAGGTACAGAGAACCTGTAGCCCTTCAGATGTTGATGTACTCCAACCTCCATCATCCCCAGCCAGCAGAGCTAATAGTTGGTGGTGATGTGAATTGTAATCCAATATGTATGGAGGGCACCAAGTTGAGAAAGGGTCCCTACATCTAATAAGTAACAACTGTGCATTTATTGAACAACAAACAAAAAAGATCACCTGGAGGAAAGACCTTCCAATAAGCCTGATTAGTTCTAGTCTGCAAGCCAATAAGGAAAGGTCCTTATATTGACCCTGTTATCGGCTGCAAGCTTTCCAATAGTAACATTTCCTAGCGCACATCTGTAAAGGCTTTGTAGTTTTGGATTTAAAGGAGAAGGTGTGGAATTTTGCATACACACTCTCTTCTTTGACAGGAAAAAAAATCCTTTAAAATTAATTTAAACAAATCAATATTATAACACACGGCTAACAGAGAAGCAAGTATGAAGCATTTTTTCACTACCCATGTGAATATCTCCAGGCCATGGCGCTGGCTGATTGTAACCCCTTTATGACTTACCAGGGTTTACTTCCTAGAGTGGTAGCATAGTTTATGAATGTGAAGCGTAGTTTACGAATGTGAAGTAGTTACAAAGAAAATACTTCCGAACATGTGCAGAGTATTCTTTCTTAATTCACTTCTTAATGATAACCATAGCCTCATCCTTGTGATGGGGACACATTGCACAATGAAAACACAAAGGGCTCACACACAAACACCCCTTTCAGACTCAGCCCACGGCATGCTGACTTGGGAGTTTTACCAGCACCCACAGTGTCATTGAGGGGGCAGAGCTATTCCCTGCAGGCCCCTTTGAAAAGTCAGGCAGGAAACATCTGGAGATGGTATCACAGGCTGTGTCACACAACAAGGGGATTCACAGGCAAGTAAATTTCACTGAATGTTGCAGCACCACATGACCTTCAGGTCCACTGGTCTTCAGGTGATGGGTTGGGACCCACTAGTGGGTCACGCCCTAATCCAAGCTGGGTCACAACAGGAGCACCACCACCACGCATATATAAATGGTGAAGGATTAAGGAATGGATCCCTGAATGCATATTTGGGTCCTGGGTCTCTAAAAGGTTGAAGATACCTGGCCTAGCCTATTACCACATTGTTTATGAAGGCTAGAGAGGGGCAGGTGGCAGCAAGCTTTCCTCCCTCCCTCCCTCTCTTTCTTTCTTTCTTTCTTTCTTTCTTTCTTTCTTTCTTTCTTTCTTTCTTTCTTTCTTTCTTTCTTTCATTTCTTTCTTTCTTTCTCCTTCCTTCTCTCTCACACAAAATCTCTTTCTTTTTAAAAAGAAGATAATTGCAGGGGTAATAAATTTTGAGTGAAGGTATCACAATAGTATTTTTCACACATGACATTGAACACAGTCACAAGCTGCCTCTACACATGTACAAGTGTTTGTGTAAAAGAGTGCACACTTGTTCATTTGTGCAGCTCAGCTACTGTGGAGTCAGGTACACAAGCATGTGACTTACTATCCAAGTGTACAGCTCTACTAGTAATGTGCACATATTAAATCTTCATTGAATGTGGGAATGCCCCTAATGACTTCTACAGACAAAGAGATCTGGCCTCCGTTGTTCAGTGTAGTCGTAATGCTGAAATATAAGGGGCAACCCTGGTGTTCCATTGGGCATTTCTGAAACGTGGCATTTCTTTGAAAGGAAGGTGGAGGTGATTCTTTTGCCTCTGCCTGAGCACAGAATAAGTTTCAGCCTAAGGAAATAGGGCTGACAAGTAAAAGAAGGTCACCTTCACACAAAATTTATTACCTCCGCAGCTGCCTCTTTCTTACGGAGAGTATCAGGGGGATGAAAGGGACAGCTCCTCTCACCAGCCCTCACAAATTAGGCTATCCGACCTACGCATCTCCTTGCAGCATGACCCATCCTGTCATCTCCAAGCACAAGCATAGATGGGCTCTTTTTCTTCCTTGAGAAAAATAGACCTGCCTCCCCAAAAGGGGCTTTGTTAATGTTCGAAGTGCTTAAGTCCACAGTTGTTGCAACCATTATGGCAACACGATGAGCTATCAATACGTTGCTACAAGTGGCTTCCTGTTCCAATCTGTTCTCAAAACAGGCACAGTGTGCTGCCCATTTGACACCCACGGGGGCCCAGAAGTTAAGGTTATTAGCCACAGTGTCCTTATCTTCAGTACAGTCCATGGTTGGGAACACATGGTTCCTGCACATTGGCTGATGCAACAAGCAGTGCTAAAAACAAACCCATTGGCACGCACACCTGACCCCAAGCTGATAGTGCTGTTTTAGAACTGGCTGAAACCCACAGATGGGATTCTCTACATAAACACACACACACCCATCACTAAACTCTGCCATTTGCAACTTCTGATTCTTTTCCAGCCTTCCCATTAAATTCCTAGAATAAAATAAAAAAGCCACAGGCCTTTCATTAAAAATATCACCAGGTTGATAAGCTTAATAGTGCACACTTCATTTCCATGCCCTTCCTGCCATTGGAAAGATCTGGATGAGTGAGAGGAAATATCTACCACTTGCTATGTAGGGAGGCATAAGCCATCACCTTCCGAAGTTGGGATTTATAGGTGGTGATTTAAATTGCTCCGTTTCATGGAATCTCATCTTCATCTTGGCTCAATTGACTCAGGTAAACCGCAAAGTCTGACTCCAAGGCTAGACACTCCAGTGATCTATCCATAGCTCTTCATAAACATCACCTACAGCCTGCATAAATATAATTTCTGTGCCCATAAATATCAACCTTATGTAACCCTTAATAAATAAAGGCATCCTGTGTGGGTACGGTTCTGTGATTTCTGCAGTCAAATTGAGAATAGATGCATGTGTTCCTGGAGAGACAGGGATCACTGATGGGTTCTATAGATGCTCTCTCCCTTGGGCCATCACAGTACAGATAGATTCAGATTCAGATTCAGAGATACACATGCAGATACTTATTTGAGGCCACTTTAGAGTGTTGGACTACGACCTGGGAGACCAGGGTTCGAATCCCTCCTCAGCCATGAAGCTCACTGGGTGAGCTTGGGCCAGTCACTGTCTCTCAGCCCAACCCACCTCACAGGGTTGCCATGAGGATAAAATGGGGAGAGGAGAACTACATATGAAGCCTTCAGCTCCTTGAAGGAAAAGGTGGTATACAAATGTCATAACTAAAATGAAATAAAAACAACTTACAATAAGGTGGGTTGTAAAAACATACACCTCAGGTGTCAAAATATGCATGTGAAGTCCGTTGTATGAATCCAGTTAACAAAACAGGCGGAGCCCTCCTGCTAGAACAGAAGTTCCTCAGTGCAGATCTTCATCTCTCCACCACTCAGTGCAGATTTTTATCCTTTACACATGTCTCAGCAACCAGCTGCCTATGCCAATGCAGTCGTCCAGTGCCCCTTTCTCACAGAGCTCCTGGGCACCTCTTTCTTCTGCACCTTTCAGCCTGCTGTCCTCACTAGGCATTGGGGATCAGCACTGTGTAAAAGCAGAGAGCCCTGCACTGTTCACCTCCATGAAGAAATGCCATGAAGCACCTCAGACAAAAAAAGTTAACCGACAGCCAGTCACTGCAGCGCTGATGGCACTCAGCAAGCTGCTAGACTGGCTCCTAGCTGGGTCACCCGCATGTCTTCCCTTTCTTTCTGACTCACATGCCCCACAGCTACACCTTCCCCTGCTAATTGCTTCTGCTGTTGACCACTCACGTAGGTAACTGGGTATCCTCTTTTAATTGCACTGGAAGCACAGGGAACAGCATGCCAGGGACTCACAACCTGCAATCCTCCCCCTTTTGAAAACAAGGCTAAGATTATTACAGACTTAGTGAGACAGATCGAATGGCATGGCCCAGGGGCAGCATGGATCAGCAGACTTGTGCAACAGCCTACAACATTTACAAATGGTTTGGGGGAAGAAGAGGCTCACTAGCAGTATTTGGAGGCAGTAGACCTCTATTTACCACTTGTGAGGAATCACAAATGTTGCCCTCATGTCCTGCTGGTGGGCTTCCCATAGGTATTTGGTTGGCCACTGTGAGAACAGGATGCTGGACTAGATTGGGCCTTTGGCCTGACCAGCAGGGCTGCTCTGTGTGGCAGGACACTGCTAGTAGTGACCCTTTCTCCCTCTTCTTCCATGAGCCAAGTCCTCCCAGGAAGATTACCCACTAAGGAAAGTGGCCCTCAGACTGAAAAAGATTCCCCACCCCTGAATTAGTGCCATATGCAATTGTAGAAAGAAAGAAAATATAACACTAGTGCAGCATTAACCAAAACAACAAAAAATCTGGGTGGTTTGAGATGGTGGTGGTTATTGTTAGAACAGGCAAGCCACTCCATTTATGCTGCCAAGACTAAAAATATGCTAAAAATATGCAGTAACTCAGGTTGCACAAGCCTGGGCCTGCGGCAGGTGTTTTCCCCTTCTTGCATCACCATTTCCTTGAGCTGGGCTGGCTGGCAGACACAAAACATGCCTCTGTTCCTGGGAGGAGGAACCAGAAAGCTTTCCTTAGAGATTCAGTGGCCTGGGGCGAGGCTCATTCTGGGCCATCCCAGGCCACAGCAAAGAGGCGCGTGGCTCGTGAATAAAATCTGTTGCTTTGCTTCGCAACTCCAGGGTGTGAGGTGGAGCATGATGCGCAGATGCTGGCAAAAAGCAGCGCACGGAGCATGGCAATCTGGAAGCAGAGGGGGCCAAAGATTTGCTTAGTGAAGGAAGAAGACGGTCTGCAATAGCCATGCCCAAGCAAGAGGCCCCAGGCTTCTGTACTGTTAAGAAGGGGGTCTAATAGGCAGGAGGTTATGACAGGAATTCAGCTCTGAGAGAGAGGCAAAGGGTTCTTCCAGGTAGGGACTTAATACAGTGGTACCTCAGGTTAAGTACTTAATTCATTCCGGAGGTCTGTACTTAACCTGAAACTGTTCTTAACCTGAAGCACCACTTTAGCTAATGCTGCTGCCACACCGCTGCTGCACGATTTCTGTTCTCATCCTGAAGCAAAGTTCTTAATCCAAGGTAATACTTCTGGGTTAGCGGAGTCTGTAACCTGAAGCGTATGTAACCCGAGGTACCACTGTATTGCAAATGGATGGCTGGCAACACATTGTGGATTGTTGTTGTTGGTTTAAAAAAAATAATCATCAGATTTTCCATGGAAAGTCTAAATCCAGATTAAATTATGTGAATACTGTGGAAAATTTGCATGCACCAATCCCAGAATAAACCCCCATCTGGAAGCACCTAGGCCATGTTGCTAATGCTGCACAGTGGAATAGCCAGGGAGTATTAAGCAGGAAGCGCCAACACAAGAAGTCTTAAGCAAGCAAGCCCTAAGATGGGTTTCAACTAGCCATAAAGTTAATCCTATTAGGTAGAAGGTGATTGTTCCTGCTCTAAGCAGGCTCCATGCTTGCAGCAGAGATTATTAGGATCAAAATCAAAGATCATTTCAATCTGGCAAAATCCATTTTAAAAAAAAGAAATTAGTAAAAAATAAATAAATACAGAATGTAAGTGTGTCTCGCCGTTCTGCATGGTTTATTTCAATTCATGGTGTGCAATTGACTGACTAGGAAAGGGTTACAAAAGCAAATGTTTGGGCTCCGAAAGGCTTATCTGTGTTTGCTGCTGTGGCCCATTTCAGAACTTCCTATTACACAAAAGTAGATAAATCCTCCTGGCTACCATTTGAACCTGTGTGGCTGGTTATCCTTTGCTTTTATTTGCTGTCTGAAATTCCTGTGTTGCAAATTAACAAGCAGAGTACTCTGGGGAGGAAAGTTAACAATGGAAGGAACAAAGACGCAAAAAGCCCTCAGCACACAAGGGCAGGGCACTTCCGCAGCCAGCGCTGCCAGTCCTTAGAGCTGAGCTCCAGGAAGCAGGCACTAGGAAAGACACATGTTAAATGGAATCTTCTTCATTTCAATTCTCAGGTGCACCTTTTACATATACATTTTTCTCACCGTAAGCCTCAGCAAAGCATTTCAGCGGAGTTATGGTTTAAAAGTGACTCAGTTCTCTGATTTGCAAAATGTCACTAATGACATCCTACAAATCGGAGAACCTAGTTGTACATCAATAAAACACCCTCAAATTCCATAAGTATAACATGTTTTTTAAAAAAATCTACACAGGAAGTGCCTGTCTTTTGCTCACAGGGTACCGTTTAACTGAGCTGACTCTCAGCTGTTTAATATATGGTGGATGAACATAAAAATCTCACCTGGTGTGGTGTAGTGGTTAGAGTGTCGGACTAGTACCTGGGATGCCAGGGTTCAAATCCCTGCTATGAAACTCATTGGGTAACCTTGAGTCAGTAACGGTCTCTCAGCCTAGCCTAACCTCGCAGGGTTGTTCTGGGGATAAAATTAGGAAGAGAACCATACTGTATATGCCACCTTGAACTCCTTGAAGGAATAAAATAAATGAGTAATAAATAAATAAAACTGTAGTTTTACCTTCAGAAGAAAAGTTTTCCCTGCTTGTCTAAGAGTTTTCCTGTAATGTTAAATTGATTTGAGGGTTAATCACTTATTTTGAAGAGCAAATCATTACCCTGATTTTTAAATGTTAGCCTAAAAGAAACATTTGCTTTTTTAAAAAAAAAAAAATCTGATCATAACCTTAACCTTGGAACAACTGCCCTCAGAATCTTATCTTAACAGATTCCAGATCTGGTTTTCAAAATTAAATTGGTTTATGACATTGCAAAGTCTGTCTGGCTAGTACAATGTGCTCCTGAGCCCTACAGAGGGCAGCCTGGAGCAAATCCATGTTCTGCTGACAGCTAGGATTGATGCAGTTAACTGACCCTGGTCAACACCCCAATGTATAGTATATACACACGCACTAATGGAAACCATCCCTCAGAGCCTCCTCAGTCGCTGGAACGTCTGAGATTCTTGCATATCCAAGATAAGTCTGTCTGGAAGCAGGAGAAATAACAACCTAGCTGGGCTGCCCCCCTCCCTCAAGATGAAAAGCCATTGCAGTAGTGGAACCTGGTGTGTGCTAAATAAAAAAGAAGGATGCTGGCAAGGAAACTGGTGTGCAAGTCCTTATCTATTCCCCCTTTGACTGGGCTTGCCTGCCCAATTCCTGCCAGGTCCACATTCCGGAGCTTTTCAGCATCCCCAAAACACAGAAATTATTTCCCTTTGTTCTGAAGAGGTGCTGAGGCCGTGATAAAATTCCAGCACATCCTGCAGTTGGCTTATGTTTAAATGCACACGGTACATTTCCTCCAACTCGGCTCCAGGTTCATTTCAGGGTTCAGACACCTAGGCTCAACTGCTTCAAAGCAATGCAGAAAGGTCATGGCCACCCCATGATTGGACAATTTCATGGAGGAGAAGGTTATTGATGGCCACAAGCCATGATAGCGATGCTCCGTCCCCATGTTTGGAGGCTGTAATGCTTCTGGATTCCAGCTGCTTCAGTCCTGCTTGTGGGCTTCCTACAGGCATCTGGTTGGCCACTGTGAGAACAAGATGCCAGACTAGATCAGCCATTGGCCCAATTCAGCAGGCTCTGCTTATGTTCTTTTCAGCAATCCAGCATCCTCACCCAGCATCCTTGGGTGGTTGCTGGTGGTCCAGCACCTTAACAGGTCCTGCTGCTATGCTAATGTCTACCCATAAGGAATGGAGATGTTAGGCAGCTGGGAACTGACCCATTTACTACCAAGTTCCAGAGCAACACGACTTTGTGGGCAATGAAAATGCCACCTAACTGCCACCTTATTGCACCACTGCTGCTGCCATCAAATCGACCCACCAACAAACAAGGGGCCCATCAAGAATGCACTTTTCTGAGGAGACCCTCAATCCTGGAGCCAGTCTCGCTTGAAAAGGATTTAAAAACCACCACGACAGAGAGGCCTCTGATCACGAAGCACTAGAAGACAGAATGGGTCCTGCAGCCTAAAATTTTCTGCAACCTTTGCAAAAGCAGAAACTGAAACTCTTTATCAGGAAGGTTCGGCTGTGTTTTTGACACACAGATCTGGACTGCCGTAAACTAAGGAGCCAGGATGGCTGGAATCCAAACCAATCTTGCGTGTTGGCTTCTCTCTTTGTTTTCATATCCTTTTCTTCACCTCTCTCCTCTCCCTCCCTCCAGAATCCATATCGTTCCTCTGATTAAAGAGCTGCTCGCCTATTTGACTGCATTTCACTCAACTTGCTGCAACGCATTTGGTGCTGAAAAACTGATGGCATTAATCAGACTAAGTACTCTGGGGACTCAGGGGTTAAACCCTCCTGCTTTTTTTATTATTATCAAAACCTGACCTGTATCCTGGAAATGTGCTGGCACCTGGTGACTTCCATGTTGTTGTTGTTTTAAAAGTGATAGGAATCTCCTATTTAATGTCCTTTTGCAGGTTTAAAAATAAGAATATAGCCACCCACTAAGATTTCTGTGTCATAAGATTGGAATCTAGACTCTCTTGGTGATTCTGTGACATCTTGGCCAACAGACTGAGCAGATAACACGAGATCTAATGCTTTAAAAGGATGCATCTTTACAACATCAGACAGAAATCCAGAGTGGAGCTGCCTCACAGGCATGAAGGAGGGGCATAACATTGTAAATGCAAGCCTTCACTGGCTCCATATTGTTTGAAGGATGGCCTGGAACTAATTAGCACTTTATAGAAAGAGGTACTGCATGAAAACCATCCACTCGCTGAGATGCTGCAGGCACAGGGAAGCTTCCAAGTTAAAGAGATATTCTCCCTTCTGTTTACAGAACTGTTGAGTATCCTGGAAACAGCTGGTGGATCATTTATGAACATTACACATGAATGCTCATAAAGCAGCAGCTGATAAGAGAATCGTGTGATATTGGTTCATGGATCTGCAGGCTCATCAATAAATGCAAGGCAGAATATCAAGTGATGCGATATCCCTTGCAACAACATGTGAGCAATTCCAGGCTCTCTGCATGTGCTTCTGTCCAGCACACTTATGCAAATGACTTCATTTTTTTCTGAAACTCAGCTCTTCGCCTGTATTTTAAGGGCTTGTGAAGATGAAAAACAGGGAGAGATTGGGTGGCAGGGAGAGAGAGAAGCGCCATTATAGCATAGCATTTGGGGCGATCTCTGCACAAGATAGAGGGCTGTGTTTGCACATAATGCTAAGCTGAACAATGGCTTCATGAAAATGTGCAAGCTCCTGGGAAGGAGATTGCCTCTGCTTTGCTCCTTCCCAGACCTTTTAGCTCTGGGCAGTGCAGCAGCTAAGCTAAGGTGCTATCTGGACCCAGGATCACAGTTAAGCTCTCTTTTCCTTAACCCTTGCAGTCACTTTGCTCTGTACCAGTAATGTCCCGGTATGCGATGCCAGAACAAGGAGGCCAGATCTATTGCACTGCCCTTCCCCACCAGCTGCTCCTGGAGGTGTCTGTGCCTTTGGGAAGCAGCCACCAATAATGCCTCTCCATGCGTCCTTGCTAACATTTCCCACCGGAAGGAAAGCAAAGGCGACATCCTTGATTAAACTGATGGCACATATGGGAGGCGCTTTACAGAAAAACCGAACAATGCTGTACCTAATCCTCCTAAGCTGGTCCTCAGTACCTGCAACAACAAACCTACCCCGCTGCTGTTGTTTCGTTGCATGAAATCTGGTATTGGTGGGGAGAAACCCGTATCTCCTTCTATACAGCGAGGATTACGAAGCCTCATCATCCTGCCTCCACCTGGTACCAACCTGAAGGCATCTGCACAGCAGCTGCTTCTGGCTCCTTGAACAAAGGGGCACAGCCTGGGGCAGCAGGTTTAAGGCAGATAAACATACCAAGGAAAAGAAACAGACTCTCTCCCCCCCCCCCCCGAAGTCTGTAGCCTGATAAAATGGCCAGGAGCACAAAGGGAAGGCTTTGTCTAGGCCAGGGAGAGGAATCAATCAGCAGAGAGCAGGGAAGGAGAGAGGTGGTGGATTTATTATATTCCATGAACGTACAATAATAAACAGACATCTGATTGCTTGCTGTTTCGTTCTCCTCCCCCCCCCCCCCCAATGGGCATTTATTACTCCTTGCCTGGAGTGCTTTTTAGCAGACAGAGGCAGCATCTTATCGCTGGACATTGCTCAACCTATGCTCCTTCCCATACAATACCACGGTCCATGTCTTATTTATTTTCCCAAGGCAGATCGACAGGCAGCATGTAGCGGCAAGGCCTCCCATCCTTGATCAGTGCATCGCAACCTCAGGGAGGCTGCTGTGAGAGAGGCGGATGGTCCTGCAGTCACAGTCTGCCTCCAGTCTCCTGCAGGGCCAGGCACTTACAGCTGGATCCTCTTTGCAAAGAACACAAACCTCATAGCCAAGGAGCAAGCTGTCGTGGCCGTTTGCCTGCAACAGAGCCCTGCCTGATTTATAGCAGCTGTGGAGCCAGCCTGCTGTGTCAGAGGGCCCTCCGCAACACCCATCACTTTAGGATCTGAGCACTTCTAAATTGTCCCATAAATCCTAAGGAAGTGGCTTTTCAAAGGTGTTCCATTCCCATTTACAGGGTTTCGCGACCATCTAGCCTAGCAGTAGTCAGGGAGAACATGACAGATGATGCCACAGAATTTGAACTGTCTGAAAACAGGATCTCTATTATGGGGAGCCTGGAAATCTAACATTCCTTTCTGCCAAAGTACACTCGATATCACCCCAAGTTTGCGCTCATTTGAAATCCCAGCCATGCATGTCCATTTTGATGGATCCAGACAGAGACACTATGAATGTTGATTCCAAAATTGAGATTTTCAAGTGCAGGAGTCAAAGCAAAAATGTCAGTAACAGAAGACATGTGATTAGCATGGGGGGGCAGGGATTCTTCAGCTTTGTGAATTAAACCCAAATGGCTAAATGGCTTGCACAAATAACTAGCCCTTGGGGAACATATTCATAACGTCTGAGTCATGCTACTCTGTTTCTCATTTATTCTGTCTTATTTTCATCTTTGCCAGCTAGAGTGATGACCTGATTTAGCAAACCCTGAGTTTTATAAAATGTTCATTCAATCAGGCAACCTTGCTCAACAGCAGGATATATACATCATTAACTCATCCCAAAGTATTAACAACTAAATTGAAACATTTACACTTGGCATTAAAGCGCATTTGCCTATGATATCTTACTCTCTCTTTTTTCCTAACACCTGATCCAGCAATCTGGAAACATATATGAAGCTCCCCAGACTGCAGGGACTCACCCCACCCCACCCCAACATGTTAATTCATCTTATTTCTTTAAAGCAATTTACCAAAAAGGTGAAAACTAATAAAACAAACAGCTGATGCAATTGCATTGCAAATTCAGATAAAATATAGCCGTTTAGCAATTCTAGTAGCTGATGCACAAAACCAGCCAGGATAGGAAAACCAAACAAAACAGATTAAACACTAAGAGCCTGCTGAACAGGATGAACTTAGCCTGACAGCTGAAAGATAGTAAAGGCGGTGTCAGCTGCCTCTCTGTTGGGCAGGCCTTAGTCTACTCCATAGAGGTTTGGTGGAGGAAGGAGTTCTGCAAATGCATAGGAAGGTGTGTGCTGAGATGCCTGCCCTACGAAGAAAAGCTTGTTGTGGGAGCTTTGTTTGTGCACACAAGGATATAGGAGACTCCATCCAGCTGTGCATTCATTTCATCATCACCGCTATTATTCAATTTACTCATCACCTTACACTGAAGCTTCAAGGTGACATGCGGTTAAAACTGTATGAAACATAGCATCCAATATGCTATAAGTTGCAATCAGTACACATGCATAATGTTTTATTGAGTTTTTATATATGTTGGAAGCTGCCCGGAGTGCTGGGGCAACCCAGTAAGATGTGTGGGGTATAAATCGTAAAATTAGCATTATGGAATGGGACGTCCCCATTTTCATCGGAGAAATGTTGGCGGGTATGCAACTCTGACGGCTTCCCCCAAAGGATCCTAGGAATGCAAGTCCATACAGCTGCAATTCGCAGCACCTTTAGCAAACTACAGGTCCCATAATTATATGGAGGAAGTCATGCGCTATAAATGTATGGCATGGATGTGACCATATTTGAAAGCTGGGAATAATGGTTTATTAATGGGTGTTTAGAAATCCAGGGAAACGGAGGAGTGATAAAAGGACATTGGCTTATCAGTTAGTGATTGGCCATCTGAATTCACCTATATCAGGGTGGAAAACCTCAGGCTTGGCAGGGGGAATGTGGCCTTCCAAGCCTTTTTATGTGGACCCTGCCCCTCTTCCCTAGCCACACATACCCCAGGCCCTGCTCCACACCATACTCAGGTACCTTTCTATGTTATTTTGTATTCTGTACCTGAAGCTGTTCCAAAGTGTGTTTATAGAAGCCTGCAATTTTGGGCCGGAATGCAGTCTGTTTTGCAAAAGTGAGAATCACATCTGTTGCTCTGTCATGTTTGCTTCTAGATCTGCCTGTTATGAGCATGTGGCCCCCAGAAGGTTGTCTATGAGAGAACATGGCCCTTGGCCACAAAGGATCTCCCACCACTGACCTATATCATCAAAAGGAAGAGTGTCTGATACACTGAACCACCATATACAGGATTCCAGAGACAACTGCTAGTTTCCTCCTATGACCATTATGTCACTGGGGGTGGGAAAGAAGCTGTCCGAGAATAGCAGGACTGCCTTGTTGACGTTGCTCAAAGTGTATGTAGGTGGTGCTGCACCTTTCTGAGAATCGAGATACGAGGCAGCCAAGAAGATGTGGCTTGCCAAAAATTAGCTCAAGCGCCTGCTCGTGTTCTGGCTCTGTGCAAACATCATATGGCTCACAGGCCTTAAAAGCCTGGCCCAGGTATTGGCAGATTTTGGGGGAATTTTAAACATCACCATCTGCTGGACTTAAAACATTAGAAGAGAAAACAACAGCTAAATTCCATGTTCATTAAAGTCAAGCTGAACACTGTAAGAAGAAACCACAGGATGGAGAATTTTTTGGGGAGCACAGAAAAAACAGACCTACAACAATAAAGCATCCTGCATCCGTCAAAGTGCGGTCTTGGGTTTGTTCCCGCGCAATATTATTGCTAGGCAGTCTTACTTTCTGTTCCGCACCAGCCTGTTAGATAGGGCCAGGCGGAATAGGCGGAAGGATGGAGGATGAAGACTATCAACAGCTGCGAGCCACAAGGGCTATGCTTTGCATCCACAGTAGGCAGGATGCAGTATGCTTCTGAATAATGGTTGCTGGGACTGCAGAAGGGAAGAATGCTCCTGTGCTCATGTCCTGCTTGTGGGCTTCCCACAGGCACCTGGTTGGCCACTGTGAGAACAAGATGCTGGACTAGATGGGCCATTGGTCCGATCCAGCAAGGCTCTTCTGAGGTTCTTAAGGGCTGTAGAGCAACTGCACTGGCAGAGCAACTGCTTTGTATGCAGAAAGTCCCAGGTTTAATCTCCCAGTATCTTTGGCTGGGAGGCTAGAAAATACTCCCATCTGAGACCCTGAGAACCGCAGCCCATCTTTGTAGATGATACTCAGCTAGCTGGACCAACTGTCCAATTTGGTATAAGGCAACATCCTAAGGGATGTTGTAATCACAAGTGAAGAACCGAACCTCGGGGATATGAACTTCTCAGAGATTACTGAGTGGTGACATTCTGATGTAATGCTAAATCATGTTTCAGCGCTATGCAAACAAGCCTAGCTTCCTGCCAGGAATCTGGGCTTCTTCTTTCTGCATATCACACAGTGTGTCTAGCTATAAACCAGAAAGTTGGTGGTTCAAGTCCACCCAGGGATGGCTGTGGGCAGGATTCCTGCATGGCAGGGGGTTAGACTAGAAGATCCTCAGGGTCCCTTACAACTCTATGGTCTATGAAAAACTAATTCCCATCTACCCGCTGCCTTTTTTAAAAAAATACCCCATCCTAGTCTTTCCGCTTCTTCACTTTGGTGTATGTAATACGTTTCTGTTGCTTTAACTGACTGGTTTGTGTGGTGGTGATGCTTTATGAATTGATACTCCCCCTGGAACTTTTTAGGATCAGGTAGGCTAAGGCTACTAATAAAACAACAGCAGCAACCACCATCCATAATGTCCCCCATCATCTTCTCTTGATATCAGGAAGAGCATGCCCACTCGTGAAACATAGGAACACAAGAAGACGCCCAACACCAGCGGTCCATGAGGTGGTGGTTGAAGCAGTAGCAGCACCCTCCTGCTGGCAGTGGTAGCAACTGTGCTTGATGGGACCAAGAGTTAGCTCAGTTGGTAGAGCATGAGACTCTGAATCTCAAGGTCATGGTTTCAAGCCCCATGCTGGGCAAAATATTCCTGTACTGTAGGGCTTGGACTTCCAACTCTACAATATGATTCTATGAATCTAAGGATAGGAATGAGGTGGGGATAAGATGGACCCCCCCCCCCATCACAAGTTGCGGCTGCCTTATACTGGGATCAGGCCACTGGGTCCAGCCAATGGGTCCATCTAGTTCAGCACTATCTATGTTGAATGGCAGCAGCATTCCAGAATTTCAGGCAGGAGATGCTTCTAGCCTTACCAGGAGAATGCTGGGAATTGAATTTGGGACCCTTCTACCAGGAGGTTTTGCAAACAACACATTCCTGAAAAACAAACATCATTAAACAAAGCAAATGTCTTCCTACAAGTTTCCAAGGTACAGGGAAGCAACCCAGTGCACTTTTGGTTTTTATCATGTTGGCAGCATTGGCTTCACAAAACAGCCAGCTTTGCACAACACATGAGCTGAACTGTGGCTTACCAGGAATGCACAAATATGCAGGTTCCCAGAGAGGAGCTTGCAGCCAGTTTGCTCCTTCCCAGTCATTTTTTACTCCAGCGTGTTTTACTTTAAACCACACTTTATTCTGTCTTCCCATTGTTTCCTTACCTGTTGATTTGTGTGTTTTATGTGAGCCTTCACACCATTTATAAGCAACTTGTGGAAATCTAGCAGAAGCTCAGGGCTTCTTTCTGTGTTAATTGTTTTTTTTTTTGGGGGGGGGAGTCAAATTGCAACCCTGTTAGCTCAGAAAATCATGAGTTTTGTGTTGACAATGGAGGTGGTATTGCAGCCTACAAATCCATCAAAAGCCACAGTTCCATAATGCAACTGGTACTGCAGTGCAAAAGGAATATTGTGACTGAAGCACCAGCTTGATAACCAGAAAGACTCACACAATAAACCCCTCATCTGAATGCAGCCTTAGCAAGTTTTCCAAGCCCAGGTTCAGGGTTAATCTCACTCCTCACTAATCAGTAGCTTCAGCCAGGAACAAACCTTGGTTATTACTGGTTATTACTTAGAGTTAGTGAGAAATCTCAACCACAAACCTGTATTCAACTTCTGCTGCCAGATTCTAGACATTCCTGTTGTACTACTACTGCTTTCATCATACAAGCCACTATAGATCTGCGTCCAAACAATTGTTCATTACACAGAGCTTGCACACTTGTTGCTCATCTGTTGTAGTGAATTAGTAGGGTGCCTCCAGTCGTCCTTTTTATTGTGCATTCATGATGATTTGTTCTTATGATGGCATCAGAGCACTTATACGTGATCTCGCTCTCCATACTGCTTGCACCTGCAAATGTTTCGAGGCAGACACACTGCTTCATTTCCAGTCAGTGTGTGTCCTGTTGCTTCCTGCTGCATTCCTGCAACTTTTCTGACCACAAATGTTTGTGTGTGTTTTGGTTCTGTTTTTGTTGCACAAGAGTGCCTCTACAGGCGGCAATAATGTGGTAATACTGGGGAGGATTTGCAGGTCAGCTAATAAAGTGAAATGATGCATGGAAGGTCCAGTATAAATGCACCACAAATGGACTATTATTCCATTAATGGCATGTTGCAGAAGACATGTTGCCTTTCACTATCACTACACCAGCTTATTGCGCCATAACTTCAACGTGCCATAGCTGAAATCAACTGGGGATCTCTGAGGGACGGCCTCAGAAGATTGGAGGTGGTTGGCCACCCAGCCAGGCTCCTCTGGAAGGCTCCAGCCTTCCAGGTGGTCTCCAAGGTTCCCCATTTAGGCAGGTCATTTTTCTTTTCACGGGCAGAATGCAAACCGCATAAGTACAGAAAATCCCTCCTCTCTGTTTCCAATTGTCCAACGCAAACAAACTCCAAACCCCAGGCCCCGGGGCAGCTATGGAAACTCACACCACAGTGCAGCCACACAGAGAAGGAGACGCGAGTGAGGCAGAGAAGCTGGCCTTTGTCCTTCCCCTCATGGGAGGCAAGGGGTGGTTCAGCCTTCCTGGATTTCAGTTCATGCATTCCTGGGGCCACTAACTACGTTTAAGGCAGCGAGACTGTAAAAACATCACCAAGAAAGTTAAACATCTAAGTGAGCCAAGACAACTTCCAAAAGGGCAGCTGAATTCTTGCATCACTTATAGATCATAGAGGGGTTGTGGAACAGAGGTAAAAGCAGGAATCTTATGCCACCCTGGCCTTCGGTGCCATCAAAACCAAAGTCTAGTCAAAACCCAGAATTTTGATGTGAGCCACGAGCTAGCCAGATTCTGGCTAAATCAATCACAGCTGCACTCACACACTTTTTGCATGGTTTACTCACACACTAGGGTGGTCTTTTCCTGGACTCAATGGCTGGGTGCATTCCTTAATGCAGTTTCCCATTCCTGCACCATGGGCAATAGTGTGGGTAGGAAGAGGATATAGGGATGAGTGGGCATCACTTGACAGATTGCATTTCACAAACTTCCAAGACCTAAAGCACTTTTTTTCTGAATTAAAATAGGAGGGACACTTCGCTCTTAAAGAGCTTGCTACTAGAGTGTGTGAGAATGAGCCACTCTCCAAAGAGTCTGCCTCCTCTCCCTTAGGTTAGCATGGGTATGTCTGCAACAGAGGCAGCTCAAAGGAAGGGGATTGGTTAAGTTGGCCCCCACCGATGGCACAGGCCCAGTGAGACACTGAGATTGCACTTCTCCAATCTGGCTCAGGGTGGCCAGGAACCTGCCCACCCATCCACAGGATCTGTGCAGTCAGGCAAGGCGTGCAGGCTATTCTTGGTGCCTCAGTGGGAAAATCCAGGCACTAGCATGCATGGGGGGGAGGGGGCTCCCCACTCAGCAGGTGGCACTGTTAGAAGCATGAGTGAATTGGGGCTCAGAGGGAAAAAAGACAGAGAGAGCCAGTGAGAGTTTCAGGAGGTGGAGAAAGGCAGGAGGGGAGGAAGGAGGCAGAAGGGAAGACTGCAAGCAGAGGGAGAGAGGCAGGAAAGCAGGCAGACAGATGGACCAATGGAGATGAAGGAGGGAAGGCAGAGTAGAGCGGACCTGACCCCAATGGCTTCAGAGGAAGTCACTGGGCTCGTTTCAACCCCAGAAGCTGCCTTCTAGGATACATACTGAGGAGGCCTGCATAGAGCAGCAATTCTAAAGAAGTTTGTTAGGGAGCCTCCTTTGAGTGTGGGCAATAGTGCTGTATTTCTGAAGCAGAGATTATTCCATCCCATCCAAGACAGCAAGAGTGGGGAATCTCAGGTGCCGGGGTCAAATGCGGCCATCCAGGCCTCTCTATCTGGCTCTTTGAATTCTCCCCAGCCACATGCTGTTTCCCCAAACCCTTCACCAGGCTTGTTTCACACCCTCCCAGAGTGTTTTTGCCTGGCTGGAATGTGACCTTGAACTCTGATAGTGATCTGGATAGAGGATAAAGACCGGTGGCTCAGTGAGTGTGTGCAGGCACTGGTCTGTTATACAAAGCTAAGGTTTACATTCATTGCTCCACTCACTTTCCCCATTCCATTCCTCTTTTTCAAACCATCTGCAAAATTTTGCCCTTACAGTTGCCCTACAGTTGCAAACTAAATTGAAAGTGGGACCACAGGTGGTTGCCCCGATATCATCATGAGCACGTATCATCATGAAAGCACAATAAAGAGGATATTGGATCTGGAGGGGCCCTTCTCTCCATTAAAATGAAAAGTGGGGTTAGGGGGTTTCAACAGTCCTGTGGGCCTTGCATTTGCCAGGAGAGGGCACAAAACACACCCATTAGCAGGAAAGCCATTATGGTTTCTGCCATGCACTCTTCTCCCCACCAAAAATAATAATTTAATTTTTAAAAAGTCATATCAGCATTTTTGATGGGCCTTTCTCTGTTCATAACGACAGTAGCTCCTCTATGCTGTGAGGGTGGGCCAAGTGCTGTTGTCATATCCATTTAGTTATTGAACTAACCCTCCCAGTTACTCCAAGCCACACAGGAGAACAGATCAGACTGTAGTGTTGGTTTCGTTATCTTAATTGTTAATTTCCCCTGTGCAAGATCTGGCATGTTCAACACATTTGGGGAATTCATTTGGCATTCAGTATTCTGGCACCTAGTGGGTTTTGCCTTCTGTATCTTCTTTTTCCCCTGCTCTCCTTCTGTTCGGAGGCATGTAAAATACCAGGAGGGATTAGCATGGTGGGGAACCTCCAGACCTTGGGCCTGAAAGGGTTTTGCAGGGCTGGCAATGGGCTGCCAAACTTTGCTTGCCAGGAGGACAGAGGAGAGAAGGATTAGCAGGGCAAGGGAAGAGGGAGTTCCTGCATGGAAATTAAATGATGGATACACTAAAGCTACCTGCTACTGCTCAGAGAGCACTTCTGCCCACCACTGCCAGATAAATCCACCAGGGTCCACTGCCAGGATTGGGTTCACCAGAACTCTCACCTAGAGCTGACCCTACAAATGTATGTACTGTAATAATAGGGGCACAGTCTGCTGCCAAAA
This sequence comes from Podarcis muralis, assembly GCF_964188315.1. Lineage (NCBI taxonomy): Eukaryota > Metazoa > Chordata > Lepidosauria > Squamata > Lacertidae > Podarcis > Podarcis muralis. The sequence goes on from NC_135659.1 coordinate 59,952,517, forward strand.
TGGCACTTCTTTCTCCCACCCCCACCACGTACATGTTTTTATCATACACAAACATCTATAAACATCTCTGCCTGTTTATGCATATCTTTAATAACTCTGGCTCAGTGAAAGAATGGGCCAAAGGAATCACTCATCTAGTCTGATGGCTGTTTAAAGGGTTCTTCAGTGGTTAAAGTCCCTCTCTGAAAACCAGTGCACCCAGGATGCACAACTCTATGAAATCTTGCAGTACTGTATATTTTGAACCCTCCTCGATCCCTAAGCTGAAGTGTGGCCCTCTCTGCATGTTAAATTACCTCTGTTAAATGAGCACTGGAGAAGCCAGTGTTTAGGACTTTGCCAACTACTGTCTCAGCAGTTTGCAGGGAATCAGGCAGAGATCCTCCCATAATTGATTCAACACAACATCAAAGAAGGGAGCATGTTTTGCGGTATCACCTAAACATTGGGGAATCCAGGCATCCAGGCATGGCAGCTCACAAGCACCACTCTGCTTCTCTCTGGATTTCTAGTTCAGCCCAATGCCTTTTGGATGATTTTTGAAACATCTGGATTTCTTTTCTCTTACAAGCATGCCAGAGAGAAAATGAGGCACAGCTGTTAAGTATGTGGGCACTGGCCCCGTTATGCAATTGATCAAAGGTCGAGAAGGGATCCCACAGAGGCTTGCCTGTGTGTTTGAACAAGTGCTCACACTAAGACCTGATTCTCCAAACAGATTTCATTGTTCACATGAGAAGTCCTGACTTTAGTGAATGAACATAAAGTGTGATGGGGGTGTGGGGGGGGGTCGTGAATATGACTGGCAGGCAATGGGTTTTCCCAGCTGCCTCAATAACAAACTTTGCTGCTAGCCACATCCACAACCAGCAGGATTGTACACCAATGCTTGTGTAGGTTATGATGTGAACCATAATATATTCATGTACAGTTGTCACATGGCTGCTTACCTCCCTCCCTCTCTGGATTCCGGTCCAAAATCTGCTAGTTAAGCGTTGCTGCTTCTCATGGGGCAGCTGCTGGTGGAATACATTTTCCTTCAAAACCCACTGAAAGCATCATTGTTATCAATCATTAACAGCCACCTATGCTGCCAGAAAGCTTTAACCTCTTGACTGCAGGATTGCCCTTAAAGGCAAAGCAGACGGGCATGATTTTAGCCATGCCTACTTCACCTTTAAAAGAAACCCAGACCCTTGCAATTCTCTAGAACAAAGGTGATGCATACAAGCCCTCCTCTCTTCATTTCAAGTTAAGGCATCACAACAGCAAGGCAACTATGAGCTGGTGCAAACCAGCTATGTAACCCCTCGTTGAGAAAGCTGTTCTCCAGATCACACACACAGTGGACCAAACTCCACTTAGAACCCACTCTTCCTTCAAAAGAGCCTTTCAATCCCACAACAACTTTGTAAACAGGCAGGTGCTTTTTGCAAAGCCACCCAGCTGCATAGCTGAGCAGGGATTTTAGCATGGCTGTCCCCCATGCAAGCCCAGCCCTTCAACCACAGCACTCCACTGGCTCTGGAATTTGTCACATTCACCAAGTGCAGTTTGTCATGCCACACATCCTCACCCCCTGAGAAGGTTTCAATCAGCGTGAAGCTTTCAGCTGGTGTGCAAAATCTATGGCTTGTGCTCTTGGCAAATGGCTCAGTTTACGCATTTGTCATGTGCATTGCGCAATCTGGGCAGGAGTCAAAAACAACAACACACTTAGCAACAGCTAGAGATAATCTAGCCTCAAGGCCACATCTGGGAATGCCTTGGGCTAACAGGCTGACATATCTCCTCTTTGCTCTCAAGATAGGAAGATGCCTTTGCCTAAGTCTCACGGGGAACATTGGCCCATCTCCTACCCTGGAAAAATCATCTTCTAAAAGCACCATAAAGAATAACACATTTATTACTGAATAAACTTTTATGGACAGGAATCTACTTCATCAGATGCATGAATTTTTATCATCCATATTGACAGATTTCTACTTCATACAGCTAAATCTGATGCCTTTTAAAGCAAAAACTTCCAGCGTGTTAGCTATATGAATACTGTCTTTCATTAATTGCATTGAGCCATAAATCTATTTCCCTGAGTTTTCAACAACCAAAACTACAGCTGCAGATTAATTCCCCAAACTGCAGCTTTCTACTGTCAGCAAGGACCTTGGGTTGTTGCTGTTTTTTAATCTATGTGGGAAAGGCATGTCCATTCCCCCTCCCTCCCCAAATGCTCAGCAATTTATTCCCAAAACAAGAAGGCGGTTGACCACAAGGTTGCTATAACCTAAACATATAGAGGGGGGGGGGGAGGCACAACAGCAAGCATCACTGGCACATCACATAATGTTCAGATTTTTATATAATCCATTTCACTTAACAAGCCTTATATGGAAGTTTAGACGGACTCGTCGGAAAAGGTTGCGTGATAAATACGGCCTTAGAAAAGCTTCAAACTGGAATATGGCATCTAGCAGAAGTGGCCTGGAATCGCCCACAATCTTCATTAGGCTTGCACATGACAATGAAATTGTGAGAACAAGTGTACCTTTTTAAATGCACGTCATCAATGTGATCTCTTCATTATGAGAGGCAGATCCAGACAGCAACTTTCCACCAAGTGTCCCTTCTATTTGGGGAAGAGATCACTTCCCCAACTATCAAGCCTTGCCCCAAGGAGGTTACAGTCTAAAACTCAACCCAAGGGAAACAACAAGGTAGAGATGGAAGGAGTAATACGTGTGACCTCACCCCAGTTATATGGGTTAGAGGCTTTGTTGCAGCAGTAGGGCATCGAAACTGGGGGCTGAGCCAAAGGCCTCACAAAAAAGTACCGTAGATCTTGCAAGGAGATTTGGAGGGAGGAATTTAGTTGACTTCAGGCAGATAAGACCATTCTTCCATCCATGTACCTGCCCACTTCACCAATTAGCTTATTTTAGGGATGGGCAGAAGGTAGATTCAGATCTGGTAAATGCTGTGTGGTTTGAAGTAGATGGACAAGAATTTCTAACTTCTGATGTTAACAATAGCAGCAACAGTGCCAAACACCCTCCCTGCAATACAGACTGCTGAAATGAAGAAAGCAGTCTTGGGATTGTCTGGTACTCAAAACAAAGCCTGGGCTTTGGCGTAGGTTTGGAGGGGATCACAAATTTGGGGGTTTATAGTTAATGAATTCTTTAATTTTAAGTATGTCTTTTGTACTGGGCTCTCTGGTGGGTGATTCTTGGAGTTCCAATAAGAAACAAAGTAGATCCCGCAAACCTTAGGAATACAGTGCAAAGAACAGGTAAAGAATAGACACTTCTCAGAAAGATGGCTACAAAGCAAATAAATAAGACCCACCCCAACAGGACTTTCAGTGTGATAAGAGAATATAAATAGCATTTCAGAGTTACTGATTATCCACACACAATTTAAGTGAATACAATTTGACAGTGACCCCAATTATTAGCAAAATTTGCCACTCTAAAACAACTTAGCAAGAGGATGGGTTTACAAGTGGCCAAGAAAGAAACTCTTCCTTAAGGCCGATTTTTCAGGTAACCTGGGTACTATTTTATAGCAAGTAACAGTTGAAATAGCAAAGGTGCAGGAGAGAAAAGAAAGATGGGAGGGAGGTCAGGGAATGTGAAGATTTGTTGACTCAATGAACTGGTTTGTGTTGTACAGTATATTTGCAGTTCTGATGAGCAGGTTCTCAATGCTGATGCTGCTGATTCACCTATCATTGAACACTGATATTGCTGCTTTGTATCAAATTTTTTTACCATGCTGTTAGCCAGCCTGAGGTCTCTACAGAGCCACATCCTGGAAGGAAGAAAACCAAGTGAGGCTTGGTTAAAAGGGGTCAGCCTCTTTTCTTTGGCCTTAGCCCCACCCCCGGCCTTGCCGTCCATTGTCCTCCCTGGCCAAGGGCAGGTGAAAGGCCAACCCAAGCAGGTGGGAGGCACCCGTCCAGGTGAGCGCCCCCCCCCCAGCTCAGTGCCGCAAACCCCACCCACCTTTAGGGAAGGGAGGGCGGAAATTGGCAAGACATAACTCGTAAATCAACCAATCAAACAGTTTTAACTTATTAGTCCAGCTTCAATAGTAGTCAAATTTAAATGAGTAATATTCTATGTTTATTACTGCAGTACAGCGCTCTGAGAGGAAGGAAAACAAACAAGCCCCAGTGTTGCTCAATTGCAGGTTGCATGATTAATGCAAATGCAAGCCTTTCTAAAACACTGCCTATTGACTGGTAACCAGCGCTTGATTACCCAAAGTGTAAAATTGCTGCAGCAGATCAGCTGTCAAAGACCAATCAAGCCAAGCAATTACCTAAGAAAGGGAGGCAGGCATCAAAGCGACAGTCTGTCACTTACACAAATTGTGTCAACAACACTCCCTCAAATTCTGCCTGTACCAGTGGAATCAGCACTTCCATTGACTGGGGAAAGTGTTGCTTTCAGTTCAATTCCCACCTCTTCCAGAGCCAAATCTCATAAAGTCACAGTTACTTGTCTACAGAACGGGGTGGATATAGGTGTGCTGAGACTTTGAGTTATCCTAGTTTTGGAGTGATAGCTATCTCCACCCACCGCCCCCTTGAGGATCAATTTCTCAGTTTGCTAAACGTGGGGTTTTCACTGCAAAATATTGCAAAACTATTGCAAAACTTTGGCAGTGGCTTGGAGTGAATTGGACAAACAATGTTGGAACCCCCAATTTGATGTATCAATTCCGCAGTTTGGGGGTGCTGCAGAACCTGGGGCTTTCACTCCAAACCCTTCAAAATGACTGCAAAACCCAAATTTCAGAGTTCATAGTTAATGAAGCTATCATAGAGATAATTAGGAAAGGATTAACTGCTGTCCCCCGGCACTCCCTGGCCCTAATCCCATTTGGAAGATCCTGTAACTACTACAAACTAAAGCAAGAAAAGAAAAGAAAACGGGAGATAGTCCGATAATGGATCTCACATCTTACTCTGCTTTGTCCTATTAACAAGTCTCATAGGGAAGGATACATGAAGCTGCCATATAAGTTGGTTCATCTACCTTAGTATTGTCTATAAGCGGCAGTAACTCTGCAAGGTTCAGACAAGGATTCTTTTTCAGCCTTTTCTGGGGACACAGGAACTGAACCTGGGGCATGCACCTGTTAACCTTTATCTCAGAAGGCAGTTCCCCATCTGTACACTGGGAATACAAAAACAATAAGTATTAGAAGTCACCCCAGAATTGGCCCTACTAAACATCTTCCAGGATAATAATGCCCACTCACATCATAAAGAGCTCATAACCCACCTACTCTCAGCAGCCAGAAACATCATAGCCAGACACTGGAGAGACCTGTCAGGTGTCAGCATGGACCAATGGACCAATGGTATCAAATAGTATGGGAAACAGCCTTATTAGAAAAACTAACCAATAAACTGAAACTGATACGGGGACAAATAGAAGAAAATGCTACCCCAGTATGGCTCCCCTTTATCACATACGCAGCCCAACAAGACAACAACAAGAATCCACCAACAGCATACAAATCAATCTGCCTAACCTGATTCAAAAACACCCACCCACCCCACTCAGACATGAAAACAAAGTTCACCACAGTCAATCACAAACAAACTGATCTGTAGAAAATGTAACTTGAAAAAATAGACATTGCACATACTTCTGTAAACCAATAAATCTTTAATAAAAATATATGTGTTTTTTTTAAAAAAATGAACAAAATATAGAAATAAAGAAAGCCTTTTGCCAATTTTAGTCAGTGTTTACATACGGTAACTGACAAAAGCAGCAACAACAGCAACAATTTTAGAAGACCTACCTCCTTGTCCAGAATAAAAACTGTAAAAGTTTTCATTATCCACTTAAGTTTTACTCAGGTGATTCAGCTGAAAACTGCATACACCTGAATTAGAAGCCACAGCAGACAAAAACAACAACTGCAGGGGCTGGATAAACTGCAGATACCAAGAACGATCCTGTCTGAAACAGGATTGTAAAACCAAAGCCCTTTCACAAAAAAACAGCTTCGGAGTTTGTCAGTAAACACGTTTTATAGGCCTCCCTGGTGATTGAGAAGAGGAAAGTCAGCTATAAAATTATTTATTTGGCCCTATTACCATAGCATCTAAGCATCTGCCCACTCACTCTGCTAAATATTTATTCTCACCACGCCCCTACAAGGCAGGGCACTGTTGGAAAAGTGATCTGTGGAAGCAGAGTAACTTGGCTAAGATCTATGGAGTCTCGTATCACTGTTCCATTTATTGTTTATTGTTTTTGAGAAAGAGATTGAAATTATGATGCACTTTCTTCAGTTGCAGTGTATACAAATATTTTCCCTTCAGACTCCACTTCCTTTTTACCAGCACAACTGCAAGCAGCTGGTGAATTGCATGTGTCCCGTGCAAACCCCTCCTAGCACCGCTCTTGCTAATGAACTCTTGTGTGTGACATGGTTATGCATCTGTTAGTAGGGACCGACAGAGATATTTTAATCATCATTCTAATGTATCTCCAGAAGAAGGCCGTTTCTGGCTCGAAACACTTTGGACCCAAACCATCTTCACCATGAAACATAAAAGACTTCCATATCTTGGTGGTTTAACACTTTTGTTTAATTTGCAACCATACAGAATGCAAGGCAGGCTGCCATAAACCTCTTGTGACACTTTCCCAGAGGTCACAGTACCAGTAAAAAGGGCCCAAGCTAAGCTGTACAGGATCTGCCTTGCACTCAGATGGACCCAAATTCAATCCCTGGCATCTTCAGGTAGGTCTGGGAAAGACCGTTAGTCTGAAATCCGAAGGAGCCATAGCAGAGAATTCTGAGCTGAGTACAGTGGTCACATTGGAAACTACTTCTGTTGTGGCATTATTATTATTTTATTATTTATTGAATTTATATACAGTGGTACCTCGGGTTACAAACACCTCGGGTTGCAAACACTTCAGGTTACAGACTCAGTTAACCCGGAGGTAATACCTCGGGTTAAGAACTTTGCCTCAGGATGAAAACAGAAATCGCACGCCGGCATCAGCGGGAGGCACCATTAGCTAAAGTGGTACCTCAGGTTAAGAACGGTTTCAGGTTAAGAATGGACCTCCAGAACGAATTAAGTTCGTAACCAGAGGTACCACTGTACTGCCCTATACCTGATGGTTTCAGGGCAGTTCACAGGACAAAATCAGAATATAAAACCACCTTCAATGACACACACATGCTCCCATTGCTAAGGCTACACACGTACTATATGCAGAATGAGTAATTACACTCAAAATGACATCCTCTCCTTGCATATCTCCCTTTAGGGAGCACATCTCAGGGCAATGCTAGGTCACAAACTAAAAAGTGCTCAGTAGTACACTGCTTGTTTTCATTGGAAACTGCAATATGGGAAACCTGACCACAGCTTTTGGGCACCTAGTCAACATTTTAACTAACCGGAAATGCCTGGAGTCCCCAAAAGGCTTCCGATAAGCTGCCATTCACAACAAAGGCTGATAGCGTTTGGAAGGGACCCGAAGGCTCATCTAGTCCAACCCCCAGGGAATGCAGGCATAACCAGCAGAGGTGTTAACTGAATGGGAGCTGCAGGACTTGGACTAAAGAGAGCTTCAGGTCGGTGTTCAGGAAGACTAATGCAGACAAGTGTAATGATTGCAAGATAAAGCACGGGGCAGAATTGAAATCAAGGAGCTGCTTTGGGGCTGGAAAAACAGTGTGTGTGTGTGTGTGCATACATGTGGAGCTGGACACATAGGTCTCCAAGTCCAGAAGAAGAAAAATGAGACTGTGCACTCGGTTATCAAGAAACAACTATAGAAAACTTGAGATGACAGCAGCAGAAATCACAAGACCAGGCTGAGATGCATCAGCAGAGTAAAGAAGAAGGGAGGAGCCCCGGGTTGAACTAACGGGGCAAGTTGCCACAACGGAATCAAAGTGTCCTACCAGAAGTGTGTGGGCGGGCTTTGCATGCAATTTTCAGTCGGCCTGCCAGTCCTCATTTGGAGAAACAAGCCTCCAAAAAAGTTCTTAAAGGCATCAAAGAAGAGTGTGACAGGAGGAGGAGGAGGAGAAGCAGCAGCTGGATACTCTCACCCTTCTCCCTGCCACGGACCCAAATGCTGCGCCTCTTCTGGCTTCAGCCCTACGTGCCCTTGAGCTGGAATCAAAGCAGCATCCCATAAATCCCGCTTCTATGTGTCAGATCAGCTCCTGGCCCACAGCCCAGCCACAAGCCCCACCGCCCAGGAGGCCAGAGGACAAAGAGAGGCTAAAACTTTGTAAACACTGCCAGAAGGACAGGGAAAGTTTCCCCAAATCTGCACCAATGCAGATGGAATTAATGCTCAGAGATGTAATAGTATGATACAGTAATGTTTCAGCATTATAGAGTGCATTTAAGAGTGCAGAACACCTCACACTCTATTTACCTCAGTAATCCTACAACCCTGTGAGGTAGACAAGTATTATTGCCCACACATGAGAGATGAGGTTAGATAGGTGGTGGGGCTTGCCCAAGTCCATTCAGTGAGCTTCCAGAAGTAAAAGTGCACATCGCCAACTCACAGATCATGCTCTTAACTACTATGTTGCTTCAACTCTATAGAGGACCTTCCTGATCTTGTATTGCAATGATGTTGCAGAGGAAAGCGTCTAACCTACTTGTCTTTTCCAGTGGGTGTTCTCATGGAAAATCTGGAGTATGATCAGTGCTGTTTTTCTAGAAAAAGAGGTGCCAGAATTCCCCATGAATGCCTCCCTTGTTCTCTTATAATGGCAATGGCATCCCCCTGAAAGGTGCTGGAACTGAGTTATGGCAAGTTCCCCCTGAAAAAATAAGCCCTGGGCATGATTAATAGGATCTAAAAGTCAGCGGATATGAAACCAATAGAAAATCTATACATAAACATGAAAATTTACTTTGCACAGGAATTCAGGTGCTATCAATGTCCAACAGTCCCAGGTATCTTGTTTTCCCAGAGTGTGCTTCCTGCACTTGGAGATATTCACTGAAGTGTAAACCTGGATTGTGGGAAACTTCCTGTGCGGCCCCACCCTGAAACACCTAGCCAAGATCACACACTGTTAAGAGCAGAGAACAAAGCCAGATCTTCCAGCTCCAGGAGAAGGACTAATCTGTTCATACTATCGCCTCCCCATGATCAGTAGAAATTTGTGGCATGAGCAGTCAGTTCACTTGACAGAAAAACAACGAAAGGACAAAGTCAGATGGCGCAAGAAGAAGAAGAAAGGATTCATTAAACATTGCATTTATTTGTTAGCGCTGACTGCAAGAAATTGGCTCTGCCCATTATTTGTGTCTTTGTTGAGTGATGCAGCCATCCTTTGAGGTGTAGTTCATTGGACAACTAGTCTAACCCTTAATTTCACAAACTAAGGCCCCTTTTAGAAGTACTTCAAACCCTTTCACCAGTGCTCAGTGTAGAAAGATAAAATCTGTTGCACACTGACCCTCATGCAGACTTAGCCCTCAAGCAGGTTTATGCCTTTCATTACAGGCTTAGAGTGGCTTAGGAAGGAAAAGTCCTATTAGATCACAGAGTACTCTACTCATATTATCTATCATTGTTCTTAGTGGGTGTAACAGTTACTATGTTTGGATTGGAGTGTCCCTGACTTTGTTTGCAAGTGAAGCAAATCTTCAAATTCAAGACAGTCCTACCAAAACAAACAAACATAGCTTCCTGGCTTATTTTTTTATTGTTTTAAAATATGTTTATTTTCATTGTATTGGGTTCTTTGTACACTGCTTATAGACAATTGTAGTTAAGAGATATATAAATTGTCTAGGTAAATAAATAAACCTGAAGCCCCAAAACTTACATAATGAATAAACTGCACTTTTTAAAAGTACCACAGCAGTGTTTTATGGAAGAGAAATACATAGTGAAACAAGATGGATAGCTGCACCTCTTATAATTCCCTCTTTTATACAACTGTCCTTTTTTCCACCTAGCCACCCTACACCCTGTCATATGCGGTAGGGATGCAAGGTTATTAAAAACTTCTGGGAAATGATATATAATGAATTGAAGAAAATATTTAAACTAACCTTTGTGAAGAAACCAGAAGCTTTTCTACTAGGTGTAATAGAAACAGTAATTCCCAAAGAACAGAAGAAATTATTTATGTAGCCCAAAGATGGAAAGAAGAACAGTTGCCAATAAAAGAAGAATGGCAATTAAAACTTATGGACTATGCAGAAATGGCAAAACTGATGGCAAAACTCAAGAGACTTTGACAATGAGAAGTTTAAAAAAGAATGGGGGAAATTATTGTGTATGTGCAGAAATACTGTAAAAGAGTTGGTACATTGGCAGGTTTAGATTAATCACTTGTAAGTAGTAAAGAATGAGAGAATGTAAAGGTATAACAAGTGGATAAAAATGATAACAAAATGCAGAGAATGATGTAAGATGTAAAGAACCAGTAGAAGGGGGTAGAAGGAAGTATTGAGGTTTAAAGAACCTCAAAAGAAGGTTTGTAAAATAGTAGGATTTTTTATTAGAAGCATTAATGTTAGATGGTGGTTTGAATTTTATATCCATATTTTATTGATTATTATTGGGGGGAATTAAAAATTTATTTACAAAAATAGAGAAAAATTCTTTTTTAACTACAGCATCAACAGGTCAGGAAGAGGAATGCAACCTGTATTTTGGGAGTCTTGAACCCTTTCACTTTTTGTAGACGTTGTAGCACAGAGTTATTGTGCTCCAGCTGTCATGGGACAGAGTTCAGTTGCAATAATAATCATAGTCATAAACATTTATTTTTTATTTTTCATGAGCTCCAGCCTACCAAACCTTATGCTACAATAAATCTGTCAGTGGTGAAGGTGCTACAGAGCCTACAAAAATCTTTTGTTTCAGGGTCTCCTGAAGTATCAAGTCTTGAAGAAGTTGCCAGCAACCCAGATACTTTGTTGGTTCTACCTGGCTGGATTTTTCTTAGAAGTAGCTTACAGATTTACAATCAATAAGACATCTTCCCTGTTTGCCGCATCCTTAAAGGACATTTGAGAAACACTCATCTGTGCAATATTGTGAATGAAAAGCACAACTTCCAGTTCTGTTTCTGGCCTGGGCCTGTCTCATCCATGCAAGGGACAGGCAATGTGGTGCGCCCACCAGATGTTGCTGGACTCCAACTCCCATCATGGCTGTCCATTGGTCACGCCAGCTGGGGCTGATGGGAGTTGGAGTCCAGCATCATCTGGAGACTAACCCTGATCATCTATGCAAACAAATTGAATGTGTGGCACATTTTAAAACATCCCTTTGTTACTCACTGCAAGGTGCTTCCAAAAGGCATGAATCAATGAGGCAGGTGCCCATAGCAGGAGAGCTGTGGCTTCTATGGGTGTTATGTAATTGGCATGACCCTAAATTACACCATCACATCTTGTGGTTTCAGTCTATGGAGACAGGAGAGAGACAGAGACCCACCACATTCTTGACTAGCTTGGCATCTGTTTCATCAATTCAACTATCTGTGCAACCTCCTTACTGACAATATTGTAATTCGCCTAGAATAGCTTCTCCAAGCCTGTTGCCCTCCACATGTTGCTGCTGAATGACTCTCATCATCCTGACCCACTGGCCATGTTAGCTGGGGCTAGTGGGAGTTGGGGATCTGATATTGGCACTAGTATACAAAGGTTTATCAGCTTGGTACCAGGGTACCAAAAAGGTAATCTTACTCTTTATATACTGCCTCCCACAGATACCAACTCATCAGAAGACCCACTCTGTACGAGGTAGGAATGAGACCCTTTGAATCACTCCCCCATTCCATATCAGACAGGTGCCATCTCTGTTATATTTTCAGTACCTGTGGAAGGTCTTTCTCTTCCAACAAGCCTTTTAAATGGAGATTTTATTTCATCCCTGTCCATATCTCCACTGAACTGGAAATTGTATTTATATATGTTTCTGTTGCTGGTGTTTCTGCTGTTAATCACTTGGGGATGTTTCATGGGAAGCAATTCATACATGAAATAATAAAGATCAAATACAATTGTAGTTCATGCCCTGTCTCTCACAGGTTTTACAAACGGGGATTCCACATGGATGGCTTTCAGTGCTTGTTTTCACATGCACGCAAGAATTATGATCTGTACATGTCATGGAGAGCTGCTTTTGAGTGCATGACTCCAATACAGAAATATTGTATGGGATCGACTTGTTGTATAAAAGAAAGAAACAGTAGAGGCACGTAGGATAGATGGATAGATTCAGGTATTGTGAGAAATTATAGATGTTATCTTGCACGTAGGCAGATCTTTCTCCATAGCAAGTAGTCATAATTTGCCTTAAAACAAAAACAAAAGCAGGCCCATGTAAATTACACAACACCCATAAAAGCCACAGTTCAAACCAAATTCTCAGACTCAGACTTCTTTTAATTCCAAGCATATGCCTTGAGACCTGGGGGTTCAAGCAAAAACGCCCGAAGAAGATCCCAAAGAAGCTTCAAGTCTGCCCACCACTGTTCTAGGGGATATTGATTTTCCAGAGAGGACAGTCTCTCTTGCTGAGAATTTCACTGTGCTGAGGTGGCCAGGCACCCTATATTACAGAGAACACCCCTCTATTTGGAAGAGCAGTCTAAAGACAGTCCTCTGTTTGAAAGCATCCTGTTAGTGCAAGAACTTCTGCCTGTGCAGCAGGATGACTCTTCCCCCATCTCCTTGCATCTTGCCTCCCTCAAGTACTTCTGCTCCAGAGAACTGGGAGGAAACCCCAAAGAGTGGGAGAAGAACACAGGAAGAGGGCAAGGAAGCCCCATGGCACAGATGGAGCTGCTTGTACTATCAGCTTCATTGCATACAACCCCACATTTGGTTTAAAACTAAAGAAGCTTAAGAAGAAGAACAGAGATCTGGATGTTGCCCATCAACAGTGAACACCTGGAGAACAGACTGAGCAACCAAACAGGTCACCATCTTCCTAATTGTTTATTTGTATTCCACCTTTCCTCTAAAAAGGTCAAGATGGCCAACAACAGAGGTAAAAACCATTAATGAACCCAATAGGGAGATTGATTGTATTTCGATCTAAATTATAGTAAATTATGTATAGCTTAACACGAAATGTAGGCAAATATCATGCAGATCTGTGACCTCTGGTTTCCCCCGGGTGATGCATTCCTTCTTTAGCCACCACCCTCAAATGTGCACATACAATTTTGGTCTTATTTTAAGGCAGATTACTAATAAGACCCTTAGTGAATAAAGCTGCCCTATAACATAGCAAAGCATGTATCATTATGGGGTTGGATCTATAATTAGTCATACTTAGCAGTAGACCCAGTGGCTTTAGTTGATATAAGAGTAGATTTCTTTCATGTTTTCAAAGCACAGAAGCAGGAAGAGTCTGTGAGCAAGGCAGGAGAAGGTGATAATCATTCTGGATTAGTTAATTCCTGGCTGCAATTCTGGGTGTACGCCCCATTGAACAGAGGGGCCTGGTCTGCAGGTAAAAGGAACTTTATTGAAAAGCAAGCTATAGTTAAATGTGAATGTACAGTGTGCCAGTGGCTGCAGCAGAAAAGTTCTCGCTTCACTCCTCATGTGCCATGCTGTCGGCAAACAGCCCAGAGTCTGGCTTGTCAGGATGTCTGGACCCTGGAACATGGTTTGTTTCTCTCAAAAAAACAACAACCCATGAGCAGAAAGCCAAGAACAAACCTTGGTTACAGCTCCTGGTTTGTTTGGAGATAAATAAGCCATAAGCTCAGGCTTAGACATCACAACAGGCCAGGCGCAGACTTGTTTCTCAGCAGTGTAGCAGCAGAGGGGAGGACCAGTGCAAGAACTTTCAGTGACAATAACTCACTGCTTGTTCACATTAAGCCACAGTTTGTTTTTAACAAGGGTTAGAGGCTCAGTATCCCTAAGGGACAGCTGCCTATCCCTGCATTGCAGGGGGTTGGACTAGATGATCCTCAGGGTCCCTTCCAGCTCTATACTAAAAGAACATGAAAACCCTGGGACTGATACTGAAATGTGTTTTGTCAAGCGTACAAGAGTGTAATCTTGTGCACAAGGCAAGGAAGGAAGTAAAACTGCACCCCACTTTTACAGAAGGAATTACGCTTCTGGGCTGGCTGGTGCTGAGCAGCACCAGAATGACCCAGAGGAGACAGCTGGACTGTGAAATCCCCTCCCCAGAAGCTGCCTGTCTCCTTCCTCAACACAGGAGCAAAGAGTGTTTAAGAGAACTGTGGTTGATTCTCTGCGGCTGCTTGTTTTGTTTTAATTATGAAGAATCAAAGTTCCTCTGCTCTCTTCCCGCTGCAAAGCCCAGCCCTTTACATTCCATCGCCTGCCGTAAGGGCTGTGTCCAGGCGCTGACCTCCACAGCAGTGAGTGTTATGTGCATTGCTGAAATATCCTGGCTTCTCTTTTCCCTTCCCTTCTCCTCCTCCTCCCTCCAATCCAGCTTCCCTGCTGCCAAGGAGAATGCCTTGAGCATGTCTGGCTTGCTCACATCAGACAAGTAGCTAACAACTCCCTCTGTGAATGGGATCTGACTGTACCTTTTGCAGCAGGGCCTACTTGGTTCCCAAATGAAAGATCCCCCCCCCCCGGTGGGGGGGGGGGTTCTTTCCCCTCTTCTCTAGCATTCCCAGTTTTCTTCAGGCAGCCTGACTATTGAACAAAAGGACTGAAAGTGTAAGGTCTCTTCAAGCCCACTATAACATGGCTTCAACTGTTGACCTACAGGCAATTTCAACATATGATATATACATGAAAAATTTGACATGCGCACCTTAAACATGCAGTGCATAGACTTGACCTCTCTGTGTTATATGTCAGAGCATTCACTCAGGAAATGGGAGTTATTGGCCACAGCTCCCTAACTCTGAGAAAAGGCAGTTTTGCTGCAATTTAATGTGTGAAGCAGCCCACAGAGCTAAGGACCGATCTACCCTACACCTCTCCAGATTGTTTCTCAAATGATATCTACAAATATCTGATTTGCTGCTAATGCAGGATAGAAGGGGAGATGCTAAACAATGTGCAAGTTTTACATTTGAATGGCAGATCAGGGAATGCCAATGCCAATTTTCATGCCCTTTGTGAAAATTATTATTATTATTCTTTCATTTATGATTCACTTCCCTTGAGGCATCCTTAAGTGATTTACAGTACAACACAAATCCAGATGGCTTCAGCATCGGTGTTAACACTTGGAAATGTTCCGTAGATTGAATGCAGAACAGCATTCCATGCAAAACCCTCCTGAAATGGATTACAAGAGCACTCACATACAAATGACTAGCTGGAACCTAGTTTCATTTAAAACAACAGTATATCGCCAAGTCCATTTTATAGATGAGATCATAGAGGCACAGTTGTTGCTACAACACTATTAAAGTTGGATGGCCTCTGATAGAATCTCAATTACTAGGTCTTGTGGCACTTTCTGAGTGCAGAGGGTGTGGTAAAGGTAAAGGTAAAGGGACCCCTAACCATTAGGTCCAGTCGTGGCCGACTCTGGGGTTGCGGCACTCATCTCGCTTTAGTGGCCGAGGGAGCCAGCGTACAGCTCATGTGGCCAGCATGACTAAGCTGCTTCTGGCACACGGAAGCAGCTTCTGGCGCACGGAGCAGCGCACGGAAATGCCGTTTACCTTCCCGCCAGAGCGGTACCTATTTATCTACTTGCACTTTGATGTGCTTTCGAACTGCTAGGTTGGCAGGAGCAGGGACTGAACAACGGGAGCTCACCCCATCGCGGGGATTCGAACCGCCGACCTTCTGATCGGCAAGTCCTAGGCTCTGTGGTTTAACCCAAAGCGCCACCCGCGTCCCATAGAGTGTGTGGGGTGGCTTTGAAATTACCTCACATACATATCTTAGAACTAAAAGGCCCAGGGTCACTCATTCAGGAGTCCTGCTTTTGAGATTGTATGTACTGCCCCATCTGCTCATCGCTAAATAGCTTGGCTGACATTTTAATGGATTCTGTTACAATCAAATGCTGGAGGCTGTTGAAGTGCAAGGGAATTATACAGTGCTTTGCCCAATAAAAGGGCAAGAATAAGAAGTATGTTCTGCTTTGAAGCTATTCAGGTGTGTTTTAAAAAAGACACCAAATAGAACAATAAAACAACAACAACAACAACAACAACAACAACAACAACAACAACAATCCTTTGATCCCCACCCTGAACTCAGCTGTCACCTGTGACTCTTAGAAGCTGTCAGGATGTGACAGCAGCCACACCCCGGGAATGGCTTTGACTGGCTGGCTAAACCAGGTGAAGGTAACAGGTGGATCTCAAACCCTTGGTGAGTTAGGGACTTCTGTATGCAAAGACAGGCTCTGACAGATTGAGCAGATGAGAGCAATAGTGCCGCCCAACAGTCAATAAGGCGGTTTCTGCCTGTGTGGTAGAGGAAAGTGAGGGGACCTGGATCGGTGGCATGTCTAGAAGAAGGAAAACTCTGGTTCTAGACCTCTGCTGACTTGTGGGATATCTTTGAGAAAAGAAAAAGCTAAGGAGTAAAGCCTACACAAATAAGGAAGTGGAGTTCCTAAGATGGTTGGATGAAGCCTTGTACAGTGGTACCTTGGGTTATGTACACTTCAGGTTACAAACTCCGCTAACCCAGAAATAGTACATCGGGTTAAGAACTTTGCTTCAGGATGAGAACAGAAATCGTGCAGTGGCGGCGGAGCAGGCCCCATTAGCTAAAGTGGTGCTTCAGGGTAAGAACAGTTTCAGCTTAAGAACAGACCTCCAGAACGAATTAAGTTCTTAACCCGAGGTACCACTGTACACCTCTTTCCGGCAACTCCTGCAGCCAAACTGGTGCCCAACATATTGTCTGCTTTCCTTTGGACCACATCAGTGAGCCTGAGAGGAGGACCTTGTTGTCTGGGCAGCCCAGGACCTCCATACACACTGCCCAGACTTGCATCCCAGGAAGGTCACTTCAGTGCTGCACTCCGTGGTCTCTCAAGACAGATGAATGCCAACAAGAACAACAAATCTGAATGATGGCTAAATCTGTTTGCTACCCAATTCTACCCTACTGGAAAATTCAGTTCCATCTTGCACTAGGTACTTTCCTTTAAACAAGGTTTTGCACTTTAATGACACTGTTTCAGGCTACCTTTCTTTGGCTCCAGTTAAGTGCTTCCTGTTCCTAAGGCAACTGACCTTCAACCTGCTTACCTCCCAGGAACATTCCTTGCTTATTTCATCATCTCCTGTATATTTGCCAGCTGAAAGGTAAAGTCTGCCTGCCACCCTTTCATGGACATTGTTAAACATGCAATACACCTTATTAAACAGGAAATCTCTCCCATCTTCTGAGTTTGGGAAAACCTGGGCTCACAATGTGCAATTTAAACCTTAGCCAGATCCTTGGCACCTTGCCTCCCAATCCAAAGAGCTGTGATCCCCAAGCAAGTGTAGCTCAGGGTGTAACAGTCCTTGGCAGGATGCTCAGTTTGCAGCCCAGCCTGAGGCTCTGCTCTCCAGTCAACCCACTCCATTGTGAAAAGCTAGTTAAAATAAGGCCATATAAAAATATAAATATATATTTTATCCATTTATAATATTTATTCCAGCTTTGTAACAGCAAAATAGTTTGCTTATATAAAATCTTCAAACAACAGCTTTAAATATTGATGTTTTCAACACCGTTAGAACATGTATATTGTTTACTGAGTGTAGTAAATAATAAAATATTCATTCATGGAATTGAGCAACCAAAAGTGGGTGTGCAAATCAACCAAACCTGGAATAAACAAAAATGCAATTAAAAAATATAGAGAGGAAAAGGGCAATAATTTTCTCTGAATGAAAGTCACAAAAACCACCCATTTTCACAAAGCAGAATCAACTGGGGGCGGGGGGGGTGAGGCAGAGATGTTGAGATGTAGCGGCTCTTTTGGGAAAGGTAGTGCCAGGCGGCCAATCAATAAAAGCCAGGCTAATACTATGAAGAAGCTGGTCGATAAACAATAAAGCAGACTGTAGTTGTTTGAAAGGCACAATGAGAGAGCAAAATTTTGAAAGCCAAACCATCTACCAAACATCACCACTGATATCCCACCAGCCACAAGCAGGACGGGAGCACCTGAGTGTTTGCTAGCATTTGTGCTACACCAACTTTTTCACTGAAAACATTAGCATCAGAATATCCTTGCAATGGCTTGCTTTGAAAGCTGGGGTAAGTTCAAAAGGCAGAGAAACTGTCAAAACAAGGCATTTGCATTGCAAAGGTGCCACAAGTATTGATGCATTGGCATCTGTAGAGCAAGGGCAAGAGTTTCATCCCAGTGCCATAGGAGCATGATAAGGACAGGGACATTGCAGAATTTAAGACATAAACAGATTACTGGAACAGATTCCATATTAAAGCACCAGAGATAACTAGAACTAAGGCTTTCCTTCTTCCACTTCCCTTCTCAGACAGAATGGGAAGTGTCAACCCTGGAGATTTAGGCAAAGTTAATACAGCAGATTTTAAATTTCCCAGGAGAGCTGTTTCTTATAGCAACTAGCAGGATTTTACTGCTCTTTGTCAGCTCTTTTATTAGCATCCTGCTAGCTCTCTGCCTAAATACCCCAGAACCTGCATAGGTGATTCCACCTTTTCCTGAAAAGATGGGGACATCCTCAATAAAGGGAGGAGAGAAGGAAGTTTTGCAATGTTCGCAGCTAAGCTGCTGATCTCGGCCTTTTGTAGCACATTCACACTTCAACCAGCTGCTGGACATTTCACTGCCCTTGCTTTTACTTCATTTTGTCCTTGGCAAAGCTAAATCCTATGCAAATTCCAAGAAGGAAGATAAAGGGGTTCCTCTGAAAACCAGGGCCGGAAGCGCCAAACTGTAGCATCGTTTGTTGCAGTGCAGCTGTGGAGGAGCAAAAAGTCTTGAAGCCATTTTATGCCAAGTATTGAATCTCATCTCTCTGCACAGCTTTCTATGCTCAGAAGGAGAAAGGATGAGAGTTGGGTTTGGAAGCTAGCTAGAGGCCTGGGATAGGACTTCTGAGCATTTGTCCGGTCCTAGTCCAGTTTAAAGATAAGGAACTGTAGGAAGGGAGAGCTGCCCATCCACAGTTAGCAGCTGGAGAGCAGACTAGGCAAGCACACACATCACTTGAGCACAGTCTTCCCAACTAGGGTGAGGTGGATTATGCTTTTTAGCTACATTGCAGTCATTTATTTCACAATTAGCAGGTGCACATCTGTATCCTCTTTTCACATGTCATCTTCCTTAGTGATGCATAAGCCTCTCTGGATGAACCCAAACCCAAACGCAAAGATATTCACAAAGTATCCTATTGCTTTGTGCCAAAAGAGTGCCACTTCTTCCAGCAGGTTTTAGATTATGGCCAGTTGTAGCTGTATTTTTCTAATGCTTAGGTAATCTCTAGAAAAGCATCCCAGATTACTCTACTTGTCAGCTGTTTTACTACCCAACGCAGGCAACAACATGCTTGCAGATTCCATGCATACTGAACTCATCAATCATGCCGTTGCACAGAGCTTTCTACCTGTCAACAACAGTATCAGGCAGGAGTAAACAAATGGCATATGCTGCTTGTATAAACCCCAGTGCAATTTTGCCTTCAGCTTGGTAGAGAAGCCTTTCCCAACCTAGTGCCCTCCAGATGTTTTTGACTATAACTCTGATCATCACTGACCACTGGCCAGCCTGGCTGGGGCAGATGGGAGCTGAAATCCAAAACGTCTGGAGAGCACAAGATTGGGGAAGGCTGGTGTAAAGTCTCAAAGACATGTATTAGCAGTAGTCCCCTGCCCATCTGACTAGGTTGCCCCAGCCACTCTGAGTGGCTATATCCTCTGGGTGGTATGTATCCTCAGCACTGTGATCCTAACATCTCCTATGAATTTAAGGCTGAATCATATGACAACATCACAGGCTGATGCCATGACTGAAGCTACCTTGAGTGGACTATTAATTTTAACTAGTTCGTTGGGCCAGTTAATCCTGTGAGGGCACTGACAGGTGTTTATAGTATGGCAACATGCATGAGTTTCATTGCCAATAGGGCAATCCCATTGCTGGCAGGTTAAAAAAAACAGCTATATGAATCAGTCTTTAAATTGGCAAATGCAAGTGAGAAAATTGGCACTCTCTCCTTCCTGCTGCCATCTGAAAACCACATGAACAAGCACATTCAAAAGCTTTCCTGGTTCAACTTATGGATGCTTTGTAGCAGTCATACGCGGATATACATAAAGGATCCCTTTTATATATCTGGTCTTAGTTAATAGCATAACTTATCTAAACTTGGTTCACAATGGCTGATGAAGTACTGTTCTTGAATGCTGCAGGGTCTGGCTCTGCTTATTAAAGCCCCTTCCCCTTTGCTGTGGAAGCAGAAGACCCCCAACTCAACATTCAGAGTACACTTTTACTGTTGATTTGAGAAAGCTGAATTCCAGGAGTTCCTTTCACTTATAAAGATATAAAAGTCACATGACTCAAAACCTGGCTATATTTACAACTAAGTCTCAAATGCTCCCATTGACTATAATCCTGCTCTAAAGCGGTTTTAGGCTAATACCCAACATATATGCTCAGCATATCCCAGATGTTCCATAAACTTCAGTGCAATGATGTTCAAGCATCTCCTTCATCAAAGTGGGAATTTTACTGCCCCTAGATGGGGCATTTGTAAAAAGGCAAGGACATCACACCCAAACCCTACGATCTGATGTAAAAAGTTCCAAAACGGATTTCTGCTGTCTAAATGGTTTAAGGAAAAAGCACGCTCCTCAAAAACTTTCAAGATCCCAACAAGGTTTTGGCCATATAGTTCCTCCCTTATAAGAAAAATGACCAGATTAGCAACGCTGCCTTTGGCCAGTGTGCCCAAGGTCTTGGGAATGCATGGTGTGTTTCTTTTATTTCCCCCTCTTGAATAGTAGATCCTTACAGGAAGGGCAAGGAAACCTGGGCTTGGGGGAACCAAACATGGCCCTGCAGGCATCTCTTTCTGACCCTTAGGACTCTTCCCCAAACATCCTCCTTCCCCGGCCCTCCACCGTGACCTCCTGGGGCACAAGCTGGACTGTGCCATTGAATTCTGATCATGCCTCTTGTTTGCCCGGACAGGGCATAGAGAGGGGTCTGTGAGTGTGTATACAAACTAGTCCACCTGTACAAAAGGTGAGCTAGTTTACTGTACTATACTATACTATACTGTACTGTACTGTACTATACTATACACAAAACTATTTATCTCTTTGGCCTGAAAAATATGTGCCCCACCCTTGCCCCACCCTTCCCTTCATTTTCAGAAAGAATTTTGTTATGTAGCCTGGGAATTGCTGTTCAAGGAGCGCAACTCTAAAATTCATTTGGGTGCATCAGACTGCCATAGTCAGTGAGTGCACTGAGAGAAAAATATACACAGGTCCTCTTTTTGACTTTTCTAACTGACAAAAAGTTATTCATGTCAATTATGAGGGAATCAATGATTTCTCATTATTCTATTTTTAAAAAAGAAGAAGAAGCCACCCAACAAAGAAGGCTGGCTACAACCCTGGTTCATGAAACCAGTTGGGTGCTTACTTAGTTATATATATATATTAAAAAGTACAGCCCACTCCCACTTTATTCCCAGTGTTTCCATGAAAACAGAAGTGGCTCTTTTTGCAAAGATTCTACAGGAAGTGAGGAAGACCACCACTGAGTAAACAGATTCTGCCCCTAAGAAGCAATAACAGCATACTCTCCAACATGTTGTGTCCCAAAATAGGAATGCGAGATCTTGCTCGATTTCACAACCAAAATGGCAGCCATGCTCTCACAAGGGGAAAACGGGATGTCCTGTTTTTTCTAGGACACTTGCAGGGTATGTAACCAGAAAAATATACTTCCACTGTCAGGTTCCCTGTCATTTCCTTGGCCTTCCCTTCCACTCACTTCCCTCTTCAATGGTGCTATTCAAGTGTTATCCTAAGCATCCTTAAACTAAATCATGCACCCACCATGCCAGAAACATACACCATGTTCATAAACCAGGATTTTAAAAACAAAACAAAAATTCCAAACACATTTAATCTCTAATTTTCCAACAACAGACATTTCAAAAGCTGCATTGCTCATTTTGGTTAGCACCAAGGTGGTCTGAATCATTAATGCAAAAAAGCAATTAAAAAAATGAATGGGAATAAATGTGCATTATCTTACCGAGTCCAGAGTTTACATAGCTGCAACTTCAGATCTAGTTGCAAATGTGCGCATTAACATTAATGAGCATACAAATACCCCTTAGAAACCAAACACAGAGCTAACTATATTTATCTAGGCCTGTACTTTGCATAAACAGAGCTACATCTCTGCAGCGACACCGGAGATGCTGACATCTGCAGCAAAGATGAGGATGGAACCCCCTGACAGGCTGCAGCCAGAATGTCTCCATCCCAGATCGTGGCTTAATTGAGCCAGTTCCCTTTAATTTCTGCAAGCAGCAGAAAAACAGGTGCAGTAACCATGTTAAGAAGCATCATCATCATTTCGCAAGCCTGAAATGATCTTGAGATAATGAGACACGCGCACTCCCAACTGGTCATTAAACACCCTTTTATGCCCCCAAGGGCTTTTGAAGTTCTGGGGCTGAAGCCTGTCATTAAGATGCAACTCAGCAATTTTGTCCACACCTTGGCCAGGAGAAGTCAGCCCAAGATTACAAGAACTGTTTGCCAAGCTCAGTTTTACTGCTTTCACCACCTAGATATTCTTTGGGATTGAAGGAGAACTGAGGCCATTAGGAGTTTACCTGAGAAATGGTAATGTGATCCTCACAGAGTCCACAATTTCATCAGGATAAAGGACAATGCAATCCTAGGCAGCTTTTGCTTGCATGGTGCACATGCTATATCTAGAACCCTTCTCTGGAAAATATGTGCAGAAGTCTTTCAATACTACTATGGGATTCTTTGCGATTGCATTACTTGATTCGCTACGGGGCAGCCAGTGTGGTCTAGGGATTTGAGTGTTGTACTACAACTACAACTACAACTACAACTAGCTAGACTCTGATTCAAAAGGAAGCAAGGATAATTTAACTATACCAGAACTCCTAAATCAGTACTACTTGCTCAGTGATACAGTAATCCCTTACTATGGGTGCATTTTCCTTATTTTAACACTGGAAGGAGTAACAAGCAAACCTAAGAGCAGGAAATGTGATCAGCAGGTAGCTTTCATGGATCATCTGGCTCTTCTACTCTTGACCAACTGTGTTTCAAAATGTTGCTGTGATAAACAAGAGGAAACGTGTGGCAAGAGACGTCTATTTGTATCTCAACCAAGCAGACATTTCTACAGTCCATGTTGCAGTTATTTCCAAACCTGCTTTGAAGATTGCCAGACAGTGCAAGACTGAGTAATAACAGTAATCATCAGCTTTAATTAGTGGCCCTTCTGATATCCGTGGGGCACTGCCCCTTTAAACAAAACCTCATGGTCAGATGTGCCAACAAAGGGGGGGGGGAGGCCACCCTCAGCTCCCAACCTAGAACGACATTCCTTGCCCGATTATCATTACCAGAAGCAACATGAAAGAGAGAAAGAGGCCAAGCGAAGTGGCCGGTGCCAGAAATAGACAAGAGAGCTTTAGCGAACGCTAGCAGCCACCTGTGCTATACAAGGACAGCACATCAGTGTTAGTAAACAAACCGGCAAGCAGCAGGCCTCAGATGGCACCAGCAGCAGAGCAGGACAAGGAAGTCAGGGAGGGAGGTGGCGGCAGCAAGAACGTTTGCTGCCACCCACATATTTTTTTAAAAATCACTTGTTTGTTTGTGTCTCCTTTTTAACGGATGTTGTGATGATTCAAAAGGAGCCAGTAACACACCTTGGTGCCAAGGTGTGGGTTGACGAAAAAAGCCCACACAACTGGGCGAGGCAAGTGGCGGTTACTCTGCTGCCTTATCTTGATGGCAGCTCGAGATTAAGGCACGATGTACTGTTTACTCTGGCTCACCTTGCAAGCTGCCTCCCCAAAGGCGGTTTTACTGCTCTGCGGCGCCAGACTGCATGGATGGCCCTTCTTCCTCATGCTCCCTGCAGGGGGGATTTTAACTCTTGTTCCCATTGGGAAACTCTCCCAAGACCTCTCCCTGCTGTTGTTGTTTTGCAGGGATGCAAACTATGACTAGCACCTGAACTTTGCTGCCATCGGAACCAAGGCGGGTCCTAAACGTTAAGGCACAGTGACTCAGATGAGGTGTACCATTCAAGACAGCACATTCCCTGTTAATTCAGTCATTTTACTACTGTGGGGAACACCATTTGGATGTTCTGCCTCAGGCGGCAGCAGATTTTGAGCTGCCTCTGAATGGAACAGCTGCCAAACTCTCCAAGTTCCTCTATTTTCCAGGGACAGTCCCAGATTTACAGAAGCTGCCCTGGTTTCTGATTTGATCTTGGAATGTCCCGCTTTTCCTTAGGACATCCCTATTTTCATCAGAGAAATATTGGAGGATACTCTACCCATAGATCCAGGGCTCAGCAAGGGGTTTATATTGTATTGTCCCTGGGATGGAAGCACAACGAGAGTCCAGTTGAATTGAAATAGCACAGAGAGAATTTTGGCCCATGTTGTTAGTTTCTGTAAGGAATCAGCTTTAACACAAGCAGCAAGAAAGCCCAAGTAAGGGTGCTGCTTGTAGCATCTTGAGGTATCTTGGGCAGCCCATCAAATGGAAAAAGTCAAGTAGACGCCATGTATCATATCTGATTCTCCTAATGTAGAATTTGGCCCTGCTAATGCAATGGTTTTACATACCCTCGAACATTTCTCCAATGAAAATATGAACATCCCAATCCATAATGATAATTTTACTATTTATACACCACACATCTTACTGGGTTGCCCCAGCCACGCTGGGGACAGCTTCCAACATATATACAAACATAATAAAACATTAAACATTAAAAAACTTTCCCATACAGGATTGCCTCCAGGCGGCTTGGGGGTTGGCTAACTCCATACCCTCCAACATTTCTACAATGAAAATAGGGACGTCCTAAGGAAAAGCGGGACATTTCGGGATCAAATCAGAAACTGGGATGGCTTCTCTAAATCAGGGAAGTCCCTAGAAAATAGGGACATTTGGAGGGTTTGCTTTTATTGCCTTGTTTATTTTAGATGGTTGTTCTAGTGGTTCACTGAGTGAAGCTGTCCTACGTCAGAAGCCCCGAGGAGATGTCCTGAAAGGGGCTGGTCAGATCAGAAGAAGGGATGGGAGGAACTTGAAAAGTTGCCAGCTGAGGGACTCATCAGGTTGGAGCTTGCCCCCAAAACATCAGAGCTGCTGGAGGAAGACACTGTAGGTGAGGATTCTGATCCCAGGGAGGTTGTCACCCAGCTGCTCCTTGCCAAGCCACCCCTTGCCAGCCTCAGTCGCAGTCCCAATACCACCCACTCTACCTCTGAGCTTGGCACCACCACCTTCAGCAACCCCAGTGATGAACCTCTGCCTACCCAGGAGGCACCCAGTCTGGCTCCGAGCTTCTGTGTCACCTAGGACACAGACAAGTACAAACAGACAGCTTGTGTCCAGCTTACTAGGAGGAGTTCCTGCTTTCTTGGTCAATCCCAAGACGCATCTTGCTTGCTGCACATAAACTGTGCCTGCACCACTTCCTTATGTTATGTTAGCTGATGGACCAATGTCTTCGCTTGCTTGGTCAGGCCATGCACCTGCTGCTCCAGTGTCCCATGTACCGTACTGATTTGGACATTAACATTTTTAGCAAAACACAAAATCTGAGTCTGAGTACTTCCTCCAGCATGAGCCGTGCATGACACAGTGTACTCTGGATCAGAGGAAGAGCAGGGTACAAAAACATATCATAGGTAAATAAAATTAATGAATCACGTTTGCATAATGTTTCACCACCGGAAGTTAGCCCAAGTATATTAACCAATTGTGTTGCAATGACCCATGAGCCGATACTGGATGACTACAGGTGTGGATGAGGAAGCAGGTTACAGGTAGCCATAAAGCATTAGAGAACCATAGAGTTGGAAGGGACCAAAGGTCATATGGTCCAACCCCTGCAATGCAGGAATCTCAACTAAAGTATCTATAACAGATGGACATGCAACCTCTGTTGAAAAAGCACCCATGAAGGAGAGTCCACCACCTTCTGAGCAGCTCTTATCCTCAGAAAGTTCTTCCAGGTGTTTAGTTGGAATCTCCTTTCTTGTAATCCATTGACATAGGTCATAGCCTCTGGAGCAGGAGAAAACAAGCTTGCTCCATCTTCCATGTGACAGCTCTTAAGATATTAGAAGATGACTTTCGTATCTCCTCTCAGTCTCCTCTTTTCCAGGGTAAGCATACCCAATTCCCTCAACCGTTCTTCATAAGGCTTGGTTTCCAGACCCTTGATCATCTTGGTTGCCCTCCTCTGCACACGTTCCAGCTTGTCAATATCCTTCTTAAACTGTGTCACCCAGAACTGGGTGCGGTACTCCAGATGTGGTCTGACCAAGGCAGTGGCGAAGCTACTGTGTAGAGAGCAGGCGGGGGTGTGGCACACATCCCGGGGTTGTGGCACGCTGCCTGTGAGGGCATGACACATGTTCTGGAGGCATGGCACCTGGCATGCAGGGGGGTGACACGTGTCCGGGGGAGCTGCCGCAATGGCACCCTACCAGAATGGTGGTGCTGGGGGCAGTCCGCTCCCTCCGCACCCCTGTTCCTCCACCAGTGGACCAAGGCAGAATTGAGCAGTTCTATTACTTCCCCTGTGTCCAACTATACTTCCATGGGTACAGCCTAGAATAGCACTGGAATTTTTGCAGATACAACCACAGGACAAGAACATCACATCCAGTTCATTTACCTGGTGGTAGCCAATCAAGGAAGATCCAGAGGGAGGGGAGTCCCAAAAATCTATCTTCTAGACTATTTTCTCTCTTTTTTACCAAGAGTGCCATTCCTGGGTCAGATTATGTGGAAATCCTATCCAGCCTTTGGAACCGAGGGACTGACACTGTGTCAATAAGCATATTGATAAATTCAGAGCTACAACAGGCAGGTAGCCATCAAGGCATTAACCAGCCCTGCTGAAACACACTCCACACACCCCTCTAGCTTCCCATGAGTATGGATGGGGGTGAGGACTGATTTAGTTTCAACCCAGCCTGCAAAATCAGTAACTTTTATGGGGGGGGGGGGCATTTTCCAGAGAGGAAATTAGGTTTAATTGCAAGCTCAATTAAGGCAAAGGGAGTGATTGCAACTGAGCAGATTGATTAAAAAGTGGGAGAGGTTGGGTGAATTAATGTTGATCGAAGTCCAAGCTGATTAACCTGTGAAATTGGCATCACGTAACTTTTCTTTTTCAGATGCCAAGACAACTGGAGATTCCAATATTTAAAATAAATGAATCAGCTCTCTAAAAGTAATTATGCATGCTTTACACTGTGACATTAAATACGTTTTCACTCATTTGCTTAAACTGCAATCCTAGAAAGATTTCTGTGAGAGTTAAATCTCACTGAAATCAATGGGGCTTACTTCCAAGTAGACATTTTAAGATTGGTCTGTTAGCTTTCTAGGATATGCATTGTGTCTGGAACAAAATGAAAAATCCAAGCCAGACAGGCTACATTCACAGAGGGACTAAATATTATTGGATTTTCTCCCCCCCAAAAGTTACAGATATCTTAGCCTTTCTTAAGTATTGGAAAATCTGAATAATCTTAGAGAATTCCTACACTCAGTTCTAAACATAACATGCAAACCAGGAGCTTTGGGTGTACAGATAGGCAGCAGCTTACCTTTCAAATTTTGTTTCTGGCCCAGACAGCCAGCAATCGACAAAATGGGATTGGCTTACTAGCTCCTGATTTGTATGGCTTCTGTGTGTCAAGCGTGCAGAACCAGGATGTCAAAAACCTTCCAGTGTCACAGCAGCCAAGACCTGTAATGGGCTTTTTCAGCAGCTCCCAATTCAGATGGAAGTTTTCATTATGAAATGGTATTGGAGCAGTATGAAAATTAATACAGTGGTACCTCGGGTTAAGTACTTACGGTAATTCGTTCCGGAGGTCCGTTCTTAACCCGAAACTGTTCTTAGCCTGAAGCACCACTTTAGCTAATGGGGCCTCCTGCTGCTGCCGCGCCACCGGAGCATGATTTCTGTTCTCATCCTGAAGCAAAGTTCTTAACCCGAGGTACTATTTCTGGGTTAGCGGAGTCTGTAACCTGAAGCGTCTGTAACCTGAGATACCACTGTACAAGGTTAGGGCTGGAGAGATTGGGGTGCATAGTCACCCTGCACATTTACGTACATGCATGCATTCAAACAAACACACAAGAGTTGAGACCACAAGAAGGGCCTGCTGGATCAGGCCAATGGCCCATCTGGTCCTGCATCCTGTTCTCACAGTGGCCAGCCAGATGTCTAGGGAAAGCCAGCAAGCAGGACATGAGGGCCACAGCACACTGCCCTCCTGCGACGCTGGGCAACTGGTATTCAGGAACATATTGCCTCTGATAGTGGACATGGAACATAGCCATCATGGCTAGGAGCTGTTGATAGTCTTGTTCTCCATTAATTTGCCTAATCCTTTTTAATCTTCTTCATGAACACTTTTAAGTGGCTAATGCTCTAGCTCTAAACACGGTACTAGGTAAGGTACAAATCTCTTTGCTTGTGGGGAGGGAAGAAAAATTATTGCTTAACCTGTTTTGATAGCATGGCTATAGTTATAATAAACTATCAAGACACAGCACCCACCACTTGCTATTACAATAAACTGCTCCCCCTTTCCTTTATTTCTTTATTTCTGCACTGAATGCATGCAAGCTTGGCTTAGGAACTTGGATGTGATTCTCCTACCCACCATCACCCAAATGGCACTTCTGCATAATGAATGACGCCCTCCAGCTGTAAAGGAGATGAAACCCAAGACTAGTAGGTTTTGCAAACCGTAGGTCTGCCCCCCCCCAACTGCAAACACAAAATTATGCCACAGAATTCCAAGTGAGCCACCGAGAACCAAGCTCATCCCTTTATACATAGGCTTGCTCTCTTTTTCTGTCTAGCATGCCTGGGTGTCATTTCTTGATGACCGTGGCAAAGAGAAAGGACCCAAAAATTTCATAACACAACCTCTCAGCTCTAAAGTATGTCTTGGTTCAGCATTATATCACTATTCAAAGTGTTGGTTGCAGCATAGAAAGGAAGCACTCTGCAGGACATTCATATGAATGCTCTTAGGCCCATGGAGACAAACTTGCAAACCTTGATGCTCACAATAACTCCTCTGAGATTTAGTAGATCTAAGAGTGCCATTTCCGCAACAACATCCACTAAGATATTTGGTATCTCAAACATTTTCCGATGTTCATTAGAGGACAATTAAACCCTCTTATTTTATATCTAAAGTCTGTAAGACACCCAGATGACATGTTAATGAGCAAATCCTGCATCCATGCAGTCTCATGGTATGCCCCACCAATGTTTTGAAATCTCAACTTCAAATTTATTTTTTTACAGCTGAAAAAGCATGTTTTCATATAAGATGTGACATTCTAAATTGCACCAGGGCCATTTCAGTTCCAAAATACCAATCTTGAAAACAAAGTTGTCCAACAGATTTCAAGTAAGGACCATGGCAGGTAAAGCAGTAGATTAAAAAATGAATAAATCAGTACACACCAGCAACATGAAGCACCTTTAAGAGAATTGGCATTGTACCATTAAGTGGGCACACTTGGGCACAGATCTTCTGTCATAATGTTGACACAGGCCAGTAAGTTTTCACTTTGATTTGGCTGTATGACTGCAGACGTTGTGTATGGTTGTGGACATCTTTCCCTATGACACATGCATTTCAAACCCAGATTTCATATTCATTTTTAAAGAAACTTGTTAGGAATGTAGTATTTCTCCCTGCTGTAAAACATCTTCTGAAAAAGCTGTTCAAAGAGAGACCTCTGCCTTTTATCTCAGGATTTAGTCACTGGCATTGTTCACTAGGCTAGAAATATTTTTTTGCTCAGAGTACCCTTCTGTAGACAACAACAGTATCAAATCATAGTTACTGTATTCATTTATTAATCATATACATTAGTTGCTTTGCCATTAAGTTATCGGGGCAACTTACAAGCAAAGCTAATAATCACACAAAAACAGCAAGAAAACAAAACACAAAGGGTGCAATCCAGGCAAAGTTAAGCCCTTTGGGTCCCTTCCAACTCTACAGTTTTATGATTCTGGTTGGTTAAGCAAGTGCTTACATCACTTTCACTGGAGTCAATGGCAGTAGGTGCTTGGTTTTGGGTGCCCATAGTATAATTTTCAAAAATAAAAACTGTAGACCTGAAACAGGTCAGTAAAATTAAAGCTGCAATCCTATACGCACTTACCTGGGAGAGTTGTTATTGCAGTGGGACTAATGCCAGAGCAAACATGCACTGGATCGCACTGCCAGTCCTACCTTTTGCTCCAAAGGCAGAGCCCCCCAGCATCAGCCTTGCCACAGATTAACCCACTGACAGAATCTATAACCAGAGTCTGTGTGTTCTCAGCTATCAGCTATCAGGAATGCCCCCTCACATTTCAGATGAAAAATAGGTATTTTATTGTGGAACATGGTGAATAAAGCATTGAATAGTTTGGGGCAGTGAGCACATCAACAAGGGCCTGGTGACACATGGCATCAAGTAATCCATTCACTAACATGCATACCCAAAAAGCCCCTTTTCACATTTAGATGAGAATGTGTATATGTTTACAGTTACACGTTCTGCCCGGGAAACGCTAACATATTTCAAGACAACAGACTCTGTGCAGCAACAAATTTTGAATTCCACTTCCTGATCATGATGGCAGGGTGCCAGCCAGATAGGTACAGTTTCAGGTAACCTCCCATCAAAAATCACTGGACCAACCCCATTACTCCAAAAGCCCGTTGACTCTTGGGAACAGATACTGGAGCATTTCCATCCTTTCAACAAGCTTCAGCTGAAACTCTCCCATCTATTGCTAGCAAACTAGACAAATGCCATTTGTACAGCAGCAACACCCCCAACAAAAGCTCATATGCAACCACATATAGTAAAAAAGAGAACCACATCACCCTGTTCTGCCTTCAGCTATCCAAGATCTTCACTGCGGGGTCACTTCCTTCAGCCCCCCAAAAGAGTCCCTTTAGTGCTGAGCACACAAATGCCTTGTGTACGTGTTAAGCAACTTCCAAAGCTACTGAACAAACAATGCAAGGATTCAGGTGCAAAAACCAAGGCCGGGAGTCTTAGAACTTACATCAAGCTGGCATTCAATAGCATACAAAGCACATATTATTTTAACAGCAAAGCAGCAGGGAAGGAACTGCAAAAATGCCACGGCTTCCACCTCCAAGCTCTGACCCCTGCCTTGAGCAGTTTTCAAACAGCGCTTAAGTTCATCTCTAGATAACACTGAAGGTTCTGGGCACATCAAACCCCAATCCGAACTAAGCATCCATGAGGACTAGCTGCCGTTGTTTAAACACACCTGCCATTTCCTGCCATCTTTTGTCACCACCACAGGGTGTTTAAAAACTAGCTGACAAGCACACCTAAACCCTGCTGGCTGGCTGGATCACACAGTCTGGAGAAGCAGCAAAAGTCTTATCTTTTTGTGAAGCCAGAAAGCACAACCGTCAACAAACCGAACACCTGGGTTTACCTTCAAGGAAGAGGCGGCAGCATCCCTCAGTGCTGAGACGCGAGGAGGTTAAAAATAAAAATAAGCCTCTTGCGGGGCAGGGTCCAACGTGGATGTTGGGTAAAAGACAGCTGGGTGGGGCGGGGGGAGCGAGGAAAACTCTTGCTGAAGAAATGAGAAAGTAAAGGAGAAGAGAAGCGCTCACAGCTTCTTCCTCCGTCTCGGGAGATCCGTCAGCGAAAAGGCAGCGTGCAACATCCAAAGGCTAGCAGGAACTGGAAGAGTGATAAAGTAGGTCTGAAATCTGAAACTGCAGGTTGGGCCAGTCATATATAAACACACGCATACACACACACCCATTCAGTCTCCTCTCTCTCTCTCTCGCCACCCCTCTGCGCTCGCTTAGTAATAGCTAAGGCAGCCCTCTAGCTGCGCGCCGGAAAACTGGAGAGACGCTCCAAGACACGCCGTTCCCCACGCCGTTCCCAGCCACGCAAAGTCTGCAACAAAAGCCGATTAAATGCTCAGGCGAGGGGCGTCAAACTGACATTCCATTTATCTTCGCTTTGGGGAAGTGCTTTTACGTTGCTAAGGGAGAAGTAGTGTTCCAGAAGGTGCATAGATAAATAAATAAAAATTATTATTATTATTATTATTATTATTATTATTATTATTATTAACATTATTATTAAAAGAAGCAGCATTGCACTGAGGCTTCTCATTCATAAGTCTTAAAGTAATTTGCTGGGAGTGGGTGGGTGTGCTGGGAGAAGGAGAGAGAAATGAGGTGTCTCAAATTTATGAATCAAAGTGGGTGAGCTATTTAAATGTTAAATGTGGAAATTGCAAAGCCTTGGGAATATGCAAAGCACTCTCAACTTTTCTTTTTAAAAAGTTATTAAGGTTTATTATTTCATTTGTAACACAATCCTATGTGTGTCTACTCAGATTGAAGTCCCATTAAGTTCAATGGTGCTTACTCCCAGAGAGATTAAATTAGGGTTGCAGCCATATAATGTCATCCTTTGCATGTAGACTCAGATGTTCCATTTTATTCAATAGGGCTTACTCCCGGGTAAGAGTGCATAGGATTGCAGCCGTAATTATTTGATAAATGATAACTGGGTTAATTCACCAAGTGCTTAAACAATTGA
This sequence comes from Podarcis muralis, assembly GCF_964188315.1. Lineage (NCBI taxonomy): Eukaryota > Metazoa > Chordata > Lepidosauria > Squamata > Lacertidae > Podarcis > Podarcis muralis. The sequence goes on from NC_135659.1 coordinate 59,985,386, forward strand.
ACGTTCCAAACAATATGACTTTGTTACTCAACCAATTAATAATTGTAAAGAGATTGACTGAATAAATAGCAGTTAGTTAATGCGCATCACCTTTTATTTTACAGAAGAGGGAAAGGGAAAAGAGGTTAAATAAAACACCCACAGAGGAACATGATCAGCCAGAGGTCTACAGTGTGGGATAACCAGCCTTACGCTTAAGTCTAATTCATCATGCTTAAGTCTAATTAATGCTTGAAGGGGTTAATGCCATAGAGTACCGTACATTGTCCTGCCAGGATTAGCTCACTTTGGAATGGACTAGGTAATCAAGGCTTTGTTCCTCCAGTTTAACCTGTGAGGTCTAAACTGAGACTCAGCTAGATTGGTAAAGAAAAGGTGTTTTATATGTGTTGCACATGTGATAGAACACTGTGACACCAGATGGCGCTGTAGAGTCCTGTCTTTCCCTAGCAGATTTCCCTGTATGAGTTTACGATGCATTTAACTGAATCACTTCTTTGACGTGTCTAGATCCAGCCCTGCTTGTTCCAGTCTCAGGAACATGGCTCTAACAAGCTTCTCTTGTGTCCAATAATTTAGGAACTTTCACCAATGTAAGCCAAGTTCCCACACTTTACTTTGTTGCATGTTTTGAGACTTTAGATCTCACCAAAGAGTACTTGCCCCAAACTTGGATTTTGGCATTCAGGAATTCTCCTTCATTATCTACTTTTCCCTTACCAACAACATATATATGTCAGTCATTGTCCTAGAAACCACACACTACAGCTTTCTTCTGCCCCCTCAAAATCTTCTTGGCACGAATGCTTTATTAATATAACATACAAATGTACTATGAAAGATTTCTAATGAAAAGACATCAAAGTGAAGAACGTCAAAACTTGAAATCCCAAATTACACTTGTGGCTGGGGGATTAAGAAGCAAGTCCCACAATAATTTGAAAGGAGCATTTCCTGAATGTGATGTTGATATAAAAGTTCCTTGTGCTTGACTTCTCTTCCTTTCCCCAAATTTAGTTAACCATCTATTTCTTCCAAAGAACAATTCGAAAACCTGCTGTACGGGCTAAACACAATGAACAATGGGAACTGATACATCATCATAAATTTGTGGATGTGGACAGAAGTTCCTGAAACTCACTTGCAACAAATTGGGAAAGTATTTGTGCTAATCTCGAATCAGTGCTAGCAGGAATTAGGCTGCAGTCTCAGGTCCTTGCAAGCCACCCCCTCCTTGCGAAATTCTGCATTGAATTTATTTGTTTATGCCTGTATCCTGCCATTCCTCCAAAGAGCTCAAGACTGCATACACCTTTCCCTGCTCCTCTGATTTTATCTTCACAATAGCCCTGGGAGGTAGGTTAGGCTGAGAACAAAGCTTCATAGCTGAGCAGGAATTTGAACCCAGATTTTGGTGGCCCAAGCCTAGTGAACTGTCCAGACTGTACACTGCCACACTGGCTCTCTGCATTAACCTGCATGCAAGTCATTAATCACAGACCACTCTGCACGCAAAGGATGAAGAACAGAGCCCCCAGATCTCATGGGATAACCAAAGTTCCTAGTCCATGTCCCTGTTATTCAGGATGCTTGTATACAATGGGATATTCAACTTGAGAAATTCTGAGCCAGCTGGCTCAAATATACCACACTCTGTCATTTTAAATGGGGCTTGCTTTCAAAGAACTGCTAAAATTACTTGACATTTATTTTCAGCCAAACAGCAAGCATGCCTGCTCCATGGGTTTGCATTTAAAATCGGATGGAGTTTACCCACAATCTGGCCATTGTTAAAAGGCAAACTAATTCATCTGAGTGCTTTTGAGAAAGCTTCCTTGCTGGAGGGAACAATCCTTTCATGGTGGCAGGGAAATGGAACTAGATGACCTGGAAAGACATTTCCAGAGTTTATTTTTACCCTGCTAACATCTTCCTCCTATTTCTGTCAGAAACAACGAGAGAAGATTTGCCCACAGTCCAGTTGTTCTTCACTGATCCTGCGGAAGCATCCTTGGAAAGCCAAGCAGACTGCTTTTCAGGATCTGGATCATGCTGATTCTGTCCATCCATCTGTCTCAGGAGACAATGGAGGAGTGAGGTCAAGCTGTTGGAAGGTTGCAGCGCCTGCTGTGGCTGTAGAGCCTGATGTGGGAGAGATCAGTTTTGTTGCAGCTGGAGCAAATGAAGGTATCCCAGTTGTGCCGCTGCAAATGCACCATGGCATTTCTCCTCCCAGCAGTCATTTCTCCTCTGGTCACTGCTATGCATACACGACTTGACTGCCCATCTCCAGGCACTGCTTTCATCTGCAAGGGATTCCCCCACATGGCAGGGTTGATGTTGCCAGCCTTCAGGTCTCATTTGCAGACATCTTTGTAACACAGAGTTGGTCTGCCAATGGGCCTAGTGCCTGAAGCCAGCTCCCCCTAGAGCACGTCCTTGGGGATCCTGCCATCTTCTGTTCTGTAGCAGAGTAGACGTCACTGAGGCAGAAGTATGACATGCTGGGAATGTAGGCTTGGGAGAGCGCATCTTTGTTTAGAATTCTGTCCTGCTATGGGATACCCAATCTATCTATATTAAAGGCATGGGGAACTGTAGACTGCAGAGATGTCATAGTCCAACACAAGGAGGAGTTAATTTTGAAATTAACGTACAATGTAGGAATGTAACTGTGTTGTACTTTTTGGTTGGGACAATACTGCCTTGTAACTAGATCTCACAATTCTTCAGGTGTGTATTGAATTTTGCTTTTCTCTTAAGGTTTAGTATTGATACAGCGCAAGTAATTTTTGAAAGTGCAACAAAAATGCAGACAAATGCAGGCCAGATGTAGCCAATGTGGTACTTTCCAGATGTTCCTGTATTCACACTCTCATCCCTCATCTTGTTGGCTGGAACTAACTAGAGCTGGAGTTCATCAACATCTGGAGGGCACCATATTGACTATCCCTGATGCAGGACTGCAGTCAAACAGCTTTAAACATTTCAGTTTAAAGGGCTTCATACTCTCTGCAAAAGAAATAACAGAGGAGATCAAGGGTGCCATAAGTGATTCAACATAGTTTATTAATTTGTTTGTAAGGCTCCCATGAAAGTGTAAATGGTTTTATAATGGGCTTTTACACAACTATATATTAATTTTTATTTTTTCCATGAGAGCAGTGTGTGTTAATTTAGCTTAGCCAACCAAAGAAATTGGAAAGAGAAGCAGATTTAAAAAGACCCTCTTGACTAATATAGAAGATACTACAACCCGCATTTGGGCATCCAGTTGCTATAGGCAAAGCACTGTAGGCCTTATTCCAAAATGTACCAGTACCAGCCATGTGATAAAGATGAATACAGAGACTAAAAACCAAATAGAAATGGGCAGAAGGCAGGTGCTAACACTTACCTCACTGCGTGGCCAGATTGTACGGATTGTAGACTCTCTATGAAGTTGCTGCCACTCCACAGTGAGCATGTAAGCAGATAACTAAGCTGCAGACAGTCTGCTGAATCTGTCCCAGTTGTACAACTATAGTTGCAATTTAACAACCACACCTGTTTGGTGACTTTTGAAAGAATGAGGCAAAATCTGGGTTAAGTACACAGGAGGTATTTCCACTCTGGAATGTACACGCAGGAGATGGCTAAGGTTATTGGCCAAGGCAGGCTGCAGCATTGCCTCACAACAGCATTACAAGGATCCCTATTTACTTCCTACAAGGGAAACTTACTCAGCAAAAGAAATAGTCTCAGTGCCTCACAGAGAACAGAGCTTGGCTCTCCCTGCCTAGCCTTTGGCACAGTGCACAGGCTTAATGTGCTTGGCAGGATCTTCCCCTGTTGTTTTTGGAAGGGTTTCATTCACCTGCTCCCCAAATTGGGAATCGCTGCACAGCAGGTTTGCAGGGTAGAAGGATTTGCATGGGGCTGGGCAAGCAATTGAAGGGGTTCAAAAGGTAAGGGGTAAGAAGCTCTTGGAGTGTTATGCTGGCAGGAACTTCATCAGTTGGCTTAAAGCAAACTGGCACTTCTATGTGTCTCTAGAAGTCTCTGTATACCCATTAAAATAGCCATAGCAGTAATCCAGGTTGAATGGCTTATAGAATCACTGTCTGGTATCAAGGCAAAAGTCACACTTGCCACTTGCACTGCACCATTGTTGGGTGAACAGAAAAGCTCAGGGAGAATGAATGTGCAATCCCACCATTAGTGAGTGGCACATAAACTCTCATTCTTAAGCTTTTGAACCTTCCTGGGTCATGGGAGTAGAGCCAGAAGGCCTTTGGTTGGTTTTGCAATGAATCTGGGGGGCTCAGATGAAAGAAGATGCTTCACCCAAGCTCTTATTTCAAGAGATGAGTCAAATGTTTTGTGTCTTTTGTCTGTGAGGTAGGGGATAATGCACACACACACAAGTAATAGGGTAATTAGGGTAATATTTTAAGGCAGAAGTCCAGGGCACTACTCAGCAGAATGAGGAGCAAGGTCCCCAGATGTACCAAACCTGGCTTCCACATTCCCAAGTAAAGCAATAAACATCACCATCTAAAGAGGAGCTTCCTGAAAGACTGTTAAGTTCAATCTAGATTTACCTAACTGCAGGACGGGCACTTGTGAGTACACACATACGCAAACATGCACAAACACACACACACATTCATATATGTCTCTTGATTCCCTTTAAAAAAGAGAGACCTAAGGAACACAGGTCTCTCCTAAGCCACCTGGTTGTTTATATCTATCTCATCTCACTGAAAATAAAATATCTGAGGAAGAGCCAGAGAGATGTGTAGATCCTTAATTAACTGCAGAGCCTGCTTTTTTACTTCATTGAAGGATGCAGTATATCCTGTTTGGATCTATGCGGCTGCAGGCTCCTTGCAAGGTCCTCCTTGCACTTGCATACCTACTGGAGGGCAGCAGGTGTTTTTGCCAGTCTGCTTTGTTCACTTGCATGTTAAATTTCTGCTACTTGCTGTTCTTTCTGATATGTCAAAGAGAGTTCTCTCTTTGGCATATTCAGATCTTGCTGTCACTCAAGCCTAGAGGCAAATCTCCATAATTCTGGCAGTGCCCTCAGACCATCAGGAATGCCGTTAAACCAATAATCCCTGATGACTTAATCCCTCGGATTCATACCTTGGAAGCACAAATCTGACTTTGGAATTTCAACTGTTTTCAGGGATGTTGCAGTTCCACCATGCGACATTGACGCCAAGGACTCCACAGCAATGTGTCAATTCCACTGCTTTTACCTTGAGACATTCAATATTTGAGTCCTTTTGTTGACAAGTCAAAGCACAAGGGCCTGGACTGCACACAATTGCTTGGAAGACCCAGGGGCTGTTTAAAGAAAAACAACTTCTCCAGAACTCATGGAAAACAAAAGCCATGGCTACATATTGCCCAAAGGAGCAGCCCTTTCTAGTATTAGCATATAAACACCCATAGACACATCTCCATTTCCAAATGTCTCCGGCACATGTCTTTTCCCTACAGTGCCTTTGGGTAGATACACACCATATATTTAAAGCACATTCAGTGCACATTTAAATAAAGTGACCACCCCCAAAGTATTCTGGAGTGGTATTCATCTAAGAAGCCCCATCAGCAGAAACCCTGTGCAAGGACTTTTTCTTTTGCAAAGAAGCTCCCCACCTCCAAAATTGGCTATTGGGGGGGGGGAGAAGAACCCCCAGGACAGTGCATGCACTGGGATCTCATATTACTTCTCAACCCAGCCAGGAAAAGCTGCTTTTTTAAGTGAACGAAGAAGCATAATGCAAAATTACAAATATGCCACAATAGATCACATGGTCCACTGGAGGGCAGGGACTGGCAAGTCATCAAAAGTGCTGGGATCCAGCCCTTGGCTATAGGAGAGGCCATCCTGTTTATCACTAGGAAAACCATCTACTGTACTGTGTCTGCCAGGTTGATATTGCATATTCCTATTTTGGGGCTTGTTATCTACCTGAGCTCTGGAATTTGCACAGCTCTCCAGTTATGGACATTTACTCTCTATAAACAAGCAAGTATGTTTCTTTTTCATCTTATAAACTATTTTGCCCAGTAACAACCAGCACTAGCTTCTGACATTCATAATGCCCAAAGCTATCCATTAAAGAGCAGTGTATCATGCAGCATTTTGTAAAGTTAGTAAAAACAAAACATCAGGATAGATGATGATAGATAGATACACACACACACACACACACACACACACACTGTACACAGCATATCCTCATAGTTTTAATGTTCTCTTAAATTGTAAATTAACACATTTTGACAGATTATCCAAGAAATATGCACTGTCCTATATGAAATATGTAAAGCACTAGTGGGAACTTTGCTTTAAACTGGTGCTTTAAATGGGCCTTATTTCTTCTGTAATTTCAGCTGTTAATTTAAATACCCTTGATTTCAATCAAACCACCTATAATGAAGTATCTAGCAGTGGCCGCAGAAACCCAGCCAGATGGGCGGGGTATAAATAAAAATTTTAATAGCCCAAAGCATTTGAATGGAAATATTATGAAGAATAATTGTTATATGCAATGGAAGTAATTTTTATTGGAATACTCATAAGTATATTGCAAGACAAAAGCCTTTACTCTGATGCATTTAAACATTCTTCCATCAGCAGTTCTAGAGGGGAGATTCCACCCCCCCCCCAAAAAAAAAAATCCACCTTTTTTTCCAGAGTTCTCAGCATTATGATATAGATGCTGTTTTTATTGTACCAGAAATACTATTACCAGCACCACTTGCAACATATTTAAATACCTACTAGTGTCTCTTCCAAGTACTGCCAAAATATCTGCTGTTGTCAATGTAAATGGCCCTGTGAATCTGAAAAGGTAGAACTGATAACTCATGTTCTTACGCAATGCTCTTTTTATCATGATACATATGACATTTTTACTGAACCCTTTTTAAGGAAATTCCCAGGAGGATCATGTGCATTTCATGCTTTTTTTATTCCTTCCTGATCAGAATGCATTCATTTCTTCCAGGCTAGCTACATATTGCGCTGCTTCATGTAAAATTCACCAGGGACTAATTTTAGTAAACTCATAATATCATTTTCTATGCCTGGCATTCTATTGCATGACACAGATACTTGTAATTTTTATAGTTGCATTTTTTATTTTCTTTCATCTGCTATTATTTTCTATATTTGTACAAACTTCCTTTTTGAATACTGGTAATTGACCATAATAATGAGATTGGTGGATGGATGGACTGATTGCAAGACACAACAACTCACAAGATTTACATTTTTAGAAAAAGACATCAGAGTGCTGGGGGGGAAATACAAACATACTAATTTTAGCACGCTCAGGGAATTACACATCTACATGTGCAATCTAAATAGAATACTATTTTCAGGAACTGAAAGTGGGATGTGAGAACGCAGTCCTGCCAACCAGACAGCAGCCTGTCACATCACTGAGACATTCCTAGAGGACAAAGACAATATGCTCACCTGAAAGTCAACTGAAGGCTGTCTGTCTCCGCCAGTTCCTAACAAGACTGACCAATGCTTATTAATATGCTAGTTGGGTGTGGGATGATCAACAGCTCTTATCTGAGAAAAGAAGCTGGGGAAGGAACGTGCCTCTCAAAGGTTCCCCTCTACCCCCAAGGCCACAGTCCTGGCATGCAAGGTCTTGCCCTCCTGACCTGAGATTTCAGGCACAACGAGGAACAGGCTGTTTAACTCCATCTCAGCTATTCTGTCTGGGAAAGAAGAATTTATTGCCTTGTGGTTTGGAGACCTTGATTCCTCCCTATGGAGAAGGAATCTGCTCACTGGCAAATTGTGGTCTCTCCCACCGGACGGTCAGGATCTGCCAACCAATTTGGAACTGACGGCACATTACGCATTTTGGAAAAGGGCCATGGGCATCACCCCATCTGGTTCCTTCTCACCCTACTCCCTCAGATTCCTCTCCTTCCCAAGAAAGAAAAGATACACACCTTTCTTCTGCTTTTTCCAGGCAATTTAAAGCTCCATGTCTGAGTGCCCTTGTTTGCTCCGGAGCTTTCCCCACAATACCTGCTCTATAAAGTTCAACTGGAGCAAACGTCAGTCTGCAGAAAAGCTGAATTGATGTTTGCTCCGATTCAGCTTTAAAGAGGGAGTTCTTGTAGAAAAAGCTCAGAGGTGGGGATGCTCAGACATGGAGCATTAAAGCACGGACCTCTGCCCTGGAAAGAGCAGAATAGTCCCATACATATATTTTACCCAGACCACCATGGAAAAGCAAAGATTCTGTAGAATTAAAATGGATCTTCTTGAATTTGCATTATTTTGCATCGGATCCTCCAATATCAGCATCAAATTAAAGCTCACATTGGTAGACTGCACAGGAAAAAAATAGCCAATCTGGTGCCTGCCAGATTGACTTATGGCACAAATCCCCCTGGATATTCATGATTTTTCCATAGGGTGGTAGCAAAACCAGCAGCAAATCACAGAACACAATTGTAGACACAGAGGTGACCTATGACTTGATGGTGGTTTTGAGAGAATCCCTTGTGGGGGAGGGAAAGATCCATGCTACCAATCATGTTTTTGTCCCATGGCAGTGATAGGCAGCACCAGATCCATGAGTTTTACAGTCAGTTGAGACAGTCCATGGGAGGAAATGTACAGTTGTACAGTGCGGTAAATGTATAGTGAAAATGTACAGTTTTACTAGATCTCAAGTGTGTGTGTGTGCGTGCACACGCATACACTTTCTATCTGACTCCAGTCCCTCTTTCTGCCCTCTGATTCATGCACCCCACTTAATCTCCATTTGCTTTCCCCCCAACAGTCTCCCAAATTGCCCCCTTTTCCCTCCTGCCTGCTCAGGAACTCAGCTTTCTGTTTAGCTGGCCAATTAACTCAGGTGCCAATTTAATTATTAAAAATCACATAGAGCTGAAAGAGGAAGTGGGAAAGAGAGTCATTCTTCCAGCTTTTGCTTCTTTTTACTTTTCAGACAGTGGGAAGGAATACAACCACCCTCACGAGGAAATGTTGAAGGCACCAGGGGAAGTCCTCAAGGGCACCACTTTGCCCAAATACACCACACTGCTGACCCCAGAACTAAATGCTGAGCTGCCCATTGTCATGGGCAGCACAGGCACAGAAATGAGCCACAGTGTAATGACCTATGATCAACTACACCTTACACTTGGTTACTCGTGCTGAGCTGAGCTCCTTGAGGAAAGGTGGGATATAAACATCATCATAAATTTTTATTTATACTTCGCCCTTCCCAGTTTAAAAACCGGGCTCAGGGCGGCTAACAGCAAATTAAAATGTGACTTAAAAACAGCATAAAATACAACATAAAATGCAGCATCAATATCAATAAAATTCTAAAATTCAGGGGTCATTTTGAGAGAGAGAGAAAAAACCCCAGTCAGTAGACACCAAATGATCCTACTAGGGCCAGCAAGGAGACCAGGGAAGAATTTAAATGTGGGGTCCCAGAAAGGGTTTCTTCATAGAAGAGGAAAGGGGAAAGGGAATAGAGGATCAGGCTAATTCAAATTGAAGGCCAGATGGAATAGCTCTGTCTTACAGGCCCTGCGGAAGGAGATCAAGTCATGCAGGGTCCTAGTCTTGTGGGACAGAGCATTCCACCAGGTCGGAGCTGTCACTGAAAAAGCCCTGGCCCTGGTGGTGGATAGTCTGGCTTCCTTAGGGCCCAGGACCTTCAAGCACTTATTATTCATGGACCTTAGGGTCCTCTGTGGGACATACCAGGAGAGGAGGTCCCATAAGTATGAGGGTCCTAGGCCGCATATGGTTTTAAAGGTCAAAACCAGCACCTTAAACCTAACCCTATACTCCACAGGGAGCCAGCACAGCTGGTAGAGCACTGGGTGAATATGCTCCCATGGCAAGGACCCCGTGAGGAGCCTCCCTGCAGCATTTTGGACAGTTTCAAGGGCAGCCCCGTGTAGAGGGAGTTACAATAGACAAGCCTGGAGGTGACCGTTGCATGGATCACTGTGGCCAGGGCAGGAAAGGTAAAGGACCAATCATAAATAAAGAAAATAAAAAGCAGTCTTCTTGAAGGAGGGGTGTGATTTAGGACAAAGAAAGGGTGGGATCTCTGGTAGATCTGAGATTCACAGCTGGGCTGGGGGAGCCCACAGCTAGACAAAAAAGGAACAGGAGTTGTCAAAGGTTTGAGAGAGGCTTCCAGTCAAGACGCCAAGCCACTGGCAAAGCTGTGCCATGGCTGGCTCTCCTGACCGCATTCTCAGTCCCTCGTGCTGATGAGCTGTAAAAAATTCATTACCCTCCCATCCCAACAGTTGCTTGTTGTTTCCAAATAAGACAATCTATCCGATTCAGAAAAACACCAAAGCAAACAATTTGTCTCATAAAAAGCTGGCAGAGGATTCCTGTTGACAAGAGGGGAAAGCGGGAGGGGAAAGGAAGGTGGGGGCAGAAGAGACGGCTGCTTGAGTTTGCAAAACGGAATCGCTCATCACGGCTGCTCAGCCAACCTGAAAGAATACACAACGCTGCTCAAAAGAACAGGAGCCAAACACGAGGAACCTGAACTGCCGCGAGGGCTTTTCCCCTCCCTGTTTTGTTTATTATGCAACAACTCTTCCAAGGCCCAGGACCCTGGATATTTTGACTCTCAACATCTGATGCTTTGAAACAATGAATAAACTCAGCAGATGCCACATTTCCACACACACACACACACACACACACACACACACAGCCAAGCAGGCGAGGAACCCACCAAAACAGAACTACAGAATAGGGTTGCCATATTTCAAAAACTAAAAAACCAGGACACCCCCAAAATTTAGGTAGATCCCAAATTTGTTCAGTTTTTTTAAGGAACTGTGCTGAGGCTGAACACTTCTGTTCAGATGGTCCATCAAGTTCAATATTGTCTGCACTGACTGGCAGCACCTCTCCAGGATTTCACACAAGGTTCTCTCACAACTTTACCTGGAGATGCTGGAGACTGAACTGGTGACTAGCACTGAGCTACAACCCTTCTTCTCAAATTTAAAACTTTAAGGTTTATGGAGATGAAATGGGTACTGTTTTGGAACAGCAAGTTCAATGATAATGTCCAACCTTACTCTGCTTTCAACTTGCTGTAACAGTATTTCTTTACGCTCTTTATCTTTGGTTTATTTTGTACATAAATAAATGAGGGACTTTCATGTAGAAGACTTGAAAAATAAAGAATCATTTCACATGATCAACACAACTAAACTACAAGCCAGGTGTATTTCAATGCGGATCTTTGGCAACATGGATCTAAACATGCATTTCATGATGCCAAACTTTTTCACTGGGTCTGCACATCTGTTGTAACGTCACTGCAATGCCAAGGTAACCTGGCTTTCTAGTTTTGTTTCAGTGTAGCAAGGGGCCATTAAGGACATCTGCCTAGAAGCCAGCCAAATTTACCTGGCGTTCTATCAAATAAAGTTGTCCTGTTACTTGCAAGGACTTCCACCTGTACAATAGGACTTCCTCTTTCCACACATTCCCATGCACACACACCCCAGATCTGTTCAGGGCTCTTCCCCAACCCTTTGGGCAAACCGGGGTGTGTGTGAGGGGGTGCATGAAGAGAGCAAGTTGCATTACACAGGGACCTCTAAATCACCCAGGACAGTGATGTTCTTGTGGCAGCAGATCAGGGACATAAAGAGCCCCTCTGACCTGCACATTTATGCATGTTTGAGCTTAGCACTCTTTAGAAGGGAACAGCAGCTTGAAGGCTCAGAGGAAGAAATATCTGCCTCCAAATGCCTCTCCCAGCCTAATACATGTAATAAAAAGGAGCCTATTATTAGATATCAGGCACCCTCCTAACCTCTTCCCTAAAATAGCAGTTTGCAAAGGTCAGAAAACAGCCCCAAAAGAAATCCCCAAGGCATACAGATGGGATAAGCACACACAAAAGTTTTGAGGCAGAAGTGAACCATCCAAACTAACATTTCATCTTGCCTTGTGTTTCGTGACCCCGTTTTCCCTTTGAAGATGAATGTCTTCTTATTGATGGAATTCATAGGGGTAAACAGAGACCAAGAGTTGGCCGCATTTGTCAGCAATGAATTTGTAGCCATTGCTACCGTGGTGTAATCCACTGAAGAATTTCTGGGATGGTTTGGGTAATGTTGGCTTAGGACAGCTCTGCTGTACAGGTCAAGGCCAGGGATCCACATGGCAAGGCAGGTGGGTGGGCTGCCTGCAGGATTGACAGGTGCACACCCATGGGTGGGATATGCCTTTCACCTTCTATCACCTCCCAGGCATGTCAACAGTGGCTGGTTCCCACGGGAACACAGCGCAGCAAAGGCAAGTTGCTTGTGCTTTGACTGACAGCAAGACATGTGGGCTGTGGCCATCCCTGAGCTACAGGTGTCTTTTGCAGAACTGCACACTTTGGCTTGCCAAGAGACTGCAGGATGCAGCAACAGTGTCTGTGTTATTCCACACATCCCCAGAGGGTAAGAAGCTCCAGGTGCAGCACGCCTAAAATTAGTTGTGTTTGGATCAAAGCATTCTGGAGACACATATGGTGTCCTTGAAATATTTGCTTTATTTACAAATGTACAGGGAGAATGGAAGTGGAGACAAACAGGCATTCCTACAAGGCAAGAAGGAAGATCCCTGGGAAATGGACTTGGGCAGTCTCCAGGCTTCAGCCTTTCCTCCCTCCTTTCAGCTAACAGCTACCAAATTCTCAGTTCTCTTTCTTTTCCATATTAAAACCCCAAACTACCTCTCTTCATTTCCCTCAGCCTCCCCCTCTCCCTCTGCCCCCCCACCTGCCCCCACTTTTTACTTGCAAGACCCAGTAGGTATTTTGGTGGTGGATTCTATTTCCTTGGAGGTTTTTGAGCAGAGGTTGGATGGCCATCTGTCATGGATGCTTTAGTTGAGATTCCTGCATTGCAGGGGGTTGGACTAGATAACTCTCAGAGTTCCTTCCAAATGTGGAAGTAAGGAACTTTCTCCCCTTTAGCCCAGGCTGGCAGTTGGCATGGTTAGGAAGGAGAACTATTTGCTGCTTCCCCTCGTGCAGCTAAAAGTCTTGGACAGGTCCTCCTGAGGAAGAATGAGGCAAAGTCCCGCGCCTTAGAACCTGGAACTAAGAGCTAGAAAAGCAAGTAATTCCTGTTTCAACTTGAGGTTTAAATTTACTTGCAGATGTGCCTTCCCAGCATCTCCTGTGTGCATACAACATGCTCCTTTATAATAATCTCATCCCTATTACATCTTATCTTCAAGTTCCTCACTATGATTAGCATTCCACAAACATAATTAGTGGTATGGCCTCTGTGGCAGAAGGAAAATCCACACAAATCCATTTTCCGTAATTTAATTTTTAGAGCCTTTCTGTTTCATTTATTTTCAGAACAATGAACAGTCAATTCGTTATTCATATGTTGTGGGAAATCAAGACACCTTCCCCCATAAAAGAAGCACTTCTGTTGCAGGGATATACTAGCCAACTGTGTCTTATTAGCTGCTATTCGCCTACAAGCGCACCCTCCCACTCCTGCAGAGGATAAAGAAAGCCTGGCCACCCATCTGCAAGTTCAAGGGCTAGCTTTAAAGCTAAGCAGGAAGTAGGCTGAATGTTGCAATGAGGCATGGCATTTAAAAAACTTGGATTTGGCCAATGCATCTTTGTGACATTTGTAGGTTGGGGTGGGGTGCTTTAGTGGCCTTTGACATTTGGAACAGTCAACTAGGAACTTCCTGCACACCCACCCCCAAAACTCCGATTCCTCTCTGACCGGACACAGCTTTGGGTAGCTGGGCTCTGATAGCTCCTAAACAAGATGATCTTCCTGGCAGAATGTACAAGAGGCAAGACCTTGGAATCTAGGCATGGCCTGGAAGAAAAGCAGTCCCTGCTGCCAGCAGGAAGTGAAAGAAAGTATTGATGGAGGAGGTTGGCACTTCGCCCGGCCTGCACCATTGAGAATTGGATGGACAAATGGAATAATTGAGCAGTTATGGTACTAGAGCCGCTTCATTCATATATATTTGTATACTGCCACACACAAAACATTTTGATGCTGGTTTAATATTGTGGTTTATTGACAATATATGGTTGTTAATACACTAAGAGAAAAGGGATGCTGTAGTCTGATACAATCCACTGATGAAAATGTGGGAGAAGGAAGGAGGAAACTGAACGGGGTAAGCAAGGCCAGGGTTTGCCATGGCTAATGTATTTAATCAGAGAACCCATGGTTTGTGATCACTCCTGAATTAGGATGTGGGCCCAGTGTGGATGTTAGCTTATGGACATGAGCAGTCAGGAGCCTTGGGCCCCTGGACTCTCTCTCCCCTCCCCGTCTCCAGGACAGTATGATCCTGGCTTGCTTAAACAAACCATAGACTAACCAAAGTATGTAATAAGAAGCTTCCTTTAAACAGGAACTGAAAGTATCCAATCTTCTCATCACAGCTGTGCCAGAGGAGAGGGAGGAGCACATGGAGCCAAGGCACACTGCTGCTCATGGACATAACAATATTATTTATGCACATAACCAGAGCAGAAGTATCTTTGTTCTTTAGTGCAAGGGTTTTAGGGATTGGTGTTTCTGATAGAAATCACATTGCACGTCACCAATTATTGTCCCTAATACAGGATCCAGGATTCAGCTGCAGCCTATCCTGCCTCCCCGCTGAATATATGCGGACAGTGCAAGGCTTTGTAAAACAAACAAACAAACAAAGCTACATGCAAAAAAAATAAATGTCACAGCTTTATCTAATGTATACTTAAAACATCTTAGGGACTGAGCTGCAGCCATTCTGATGTTGTTGTACTACAATGCCCATCTTCTCTATCGCCAATGACTGATGGGAGTCGGAACCCAACAACATTTGGAGGACCATGGCTTCCTTAACCCTAAAATAAAAATGTAATGCACAAAGTAGCCCCTAGAAAGCAGTGGACTCTGCCTAAGGTTTTTTCCATTTGTCAGTATAATATTTCTACTTTCAGTACACAGTGTCCTGGCCCTATTGTCTCCACCATGTTCCTCCTCTTTTTTTGTGGGGAGGAAAATTTTGGAATGGAATATTTGAACAACATTGCATATGGCATATGCTGGCATATCCCTGGTTCTATGCAATCCCAGCACAAGTGTTTCATTGGAGGAGGGTGCCACCCATTTACTGTGCCAACTTGAAATGACAACAGTGCCCCATCACCAATCAGTGCTACAATAGAAAACATTCAAACAAGAAAATACACCCAGCTGGCAGCAACTCTCACTGTTTGGCAGGAGAACAGTAAAGAGGTGCCATTTATGGGAGGCAGAGTGCTCTCTTAATAACAGCAATAAAGGAAGGCACTTATATAGCACTTTACATGTTCACAGTGCTGAAAAAACATTAATTTTGTGCAGCACAGAGTTAATTAACACAGTATTTCTTTGCCACAGAAAGAGGGGGGCAGTCATTTGGCATTCTGATGAGAGCACCAAAGTACTAACGGTCTTCATGAGTCCCAGCCTGCTCCACTAATCACTGTCTCCATTTCACAAGCAATGGTTGTGCTTAACACTATTTGAGACACACCAGCATTGCAACTGTATTGTGCATAAAAGCCATTTGTTTGACAAAGCCTATGGAACTGAGAGTTGTAATAAAAACCATCTAGTGTTGTAAACAGGTGCTAATATTATCACCATCTATCCATGAAGACGTCCAACAGCTTCCTCTGTTCCTGTTTTCAGACAGCTGTCAGAAAAAAATTATTGTCCTGGAAGGCATTTTATAACAGATTTCTGTTGTTTTAAATGTTGGTTTCCAGTTCAAACACTGCTGGGATTTTATATTTGTTTTATATTTGATCTATTTTAAGCTTTGTTTTTATTGTTATATTTTGGTTTGCTTTTGCAAACCATTTTGAAAAACTATTTTTAAAAAGCAGGATATGATTAATCCAAAGTAACTAAATATGTAAATACATTTGGCTACCTGGATTTCCAAAACTTTCAAAATCATTATCTAATCCCACCCCCATCCCAGCACCCAGTTTGGAGAAAGAGACTCTGGGGCAGGGGTCCCCAACTATTTGTTTTTTATCTGAGAGCACATTCAGAAATCTGAGAAACTGTCATGGGCACCACAATGAAATGGTTGCCATGTGGGGGACCCCTCGCTTTTTCTTTTAGCTTAGCTTGAGGCTGGGCTAGTAAGGCAGTGAATTGGGAAGGGAAAGGAAGAGGGGGGGCAGGCTGCAAAAGCAATGAAGAACAAATAACAAGAACACAAATACAACCACCAACCCCCAAGAAGTAGGCAGAACACTTTAAAAAAAAACACCCCGGAACAAAGATGCAACACACACACCCAAAACCAAAACCCACGCACAAAGGAAACACCCCTACAAAAAACCTCAAGCAAAACACAAACCTAGCCCCCTCCCCCAAACAAGCAAAATAAAAAAAACCAGGCCAAAATAAACTGGCAAAGCACACCCACCCCTAAATGTCTCTACAGGTGATACACATAGCCCAACTCACCTGCTCACAAAATCACCCCAAAACAAACAGACGTTTTCACCCCCAAAACACATACACACACCAAACAAAACACACTACCCACCTCTCCCAAGAACCCACAAAAGACAGGCAAAGCACCCCCTGGACACTGCCTGCTAGTCCATCCCCCAAGCATGGCAGGCTGGGTCCATCCTGAAGAGTTTTCCAGGGGAGGCTGGAAGCCAAAGCGCTGGCTGCCAGCTGCCCCACCCTCTTCCTTTCCCTTCCCAATTCACTGTCTTACTAGCCCAGCCTCAAGCTAAGCTAAAAGAAAAGGTGAGGGTGAATAGGAAAATGTGCTGTCAAAAAACTCCAAACATTAAAATCAGCAGGGGCAGAGGGCCTCTCAGCTGGTAGCTAAGAAGGTACCAGGGGATGTCCATGGACACCAAAATTGTGGCCCCATTTTGAAATATTCAGATGCATGGCTTTTATATTTGGGGATGCACATGGCAGTGCCAGTGTATTTTTCATTCCGGTATAAGTCTGATTCCCCCAACTGCTTCCTAAGATTTGCATCAAAGCAGGAGTGTGTGGAATTAAAGCAGTATGCTGTTTCTCACATTACAAAATACACACAATGTGCTCATATGGAAATGTAGCGCATGCATCAGATTAGGTTGGAGGGGGAAAGAGCCTTGCAATCAACAGTTTTTAGATTTCTGAAACGCTGGCAGCTGCACAGGCGTAGCACTTGGGTCCCTTTCCTCTGAGGCAATTCTCAGAGAAGAAAATACAGCGGTACCTCTGGTTAAGAACTTAATTTGTTCCGGAGGTCCGTTCTTAACCTGAAACTGTTCTTAACCTGAAGCACCACTTTAGCTAATGGGGCCTCCTGCTGCTGCCATGCTGCCAGAGCACGATTTCTGTTCTCATCCTGAAGCAAAGATCTTAACCCGAGGTACTATTTCTTGGTTAGCAGAGTCTGTAACCTGAAGCGCCTGTAACCTGAGGTACCACTGTCTGTGAAGATCTCCACCAAATAACTAGCTCCTGAAGCACAGGAAGATGCAAGCACATGGGATGCGTGTGAAGCTTCTCCATGCTGTATCTGTCCCTGGTGGCAAGAGTCGGGAGGATGCCAGCCTCTCCAGGGAGCGCCCTCCCCCAGCGGAGCCTCAGCCTTAATGCTCAGCTGTGCAGTCCTGGCCAAGGGATGCTGGGGGTCTTTTCTGCGACCCGAGTTCACATTAGCTGTGCCGAACTGTCAGGTCAAGTCCATCAGCTGCTTATCCGCCTGCAGGTCTGCCACCTCCACAGCAAGGGTGTCCCATAGTGCAATGTCATGCAGAGGAATTACACAATTATAGAATTAGGCTAAGCTTATAGCTCAGGAGCACAGAGCTCCTGTAAAGCCATCCGGGTGCAAAGTAGGAGAAGAAGAGAGGAGACTCACAAGTAGGCTTAGGGAGCATAAGGCCCATCTTTACCATTTGGGGGAGCCACAGCTCTAATCTGCAGACTGGAATTTGTCCCTCCTTCTCTCTGAGTGTGTTTTGCCTCTGTTGTCCCTGTAGGTAACAGTGGTATGTGGAAACTCTGCAGACCCAGTGGAAATCTGCCTATGCCATCCTTCCCCCCCTCATCCAGCCATCCTGATTCTTAGTTTGAAGATTAGGAATCCATGCTTAAAATCCTGATGAATGAACAGAGTGGAAAATTTGACAAGTAAGACTGCTCTGGGATCCACTTGATCAAAAAGAGTGGAATGTGATAATAGAGTGTTTATAAAGAAATAAGGAAGATGTAAAAACTTGGTGATGTAAGAACTGAGCAAAATGCTTAAAAAAGAAGTATGGGCATATTGGCCCTTTAGAACAGAGGTGGAGAACTTCTGGTCCCTGGACTTGATAGAACCCTAGTTGGAAGCTTCCCAGTGCAGCCCCACAAGGCGTCTCCTACTAGCCCCACTCCCTCCTGCTTGATTTCTGTGCTGGTTTCAGGAAAGAGATGAACAACAGCAAATGGAAGCACTGATGTCCCCATAGACCTGCATTTTACGTTGCCAATTTAGTCAGATTTTCCATGGAGCCAGGACAGAACTTAGATGGTCATGGATGGAACCTGTCAGACACTGCAGTTTATCTGCTTTTAGATCCCAGTGCTGGTTGTTGGGATCACATTGACTTCAGGTCTTGGTTTCGGTCTCCAAAATGGAAGCACTAATTTTACATACATCTGGAAGACCACTGCTCAGCCCAGAGGCTCCTCACCTGTTCCCTCCTTCCCTCCCATCACCAGAAGCACAATGCCTTTGACCCTAATGAACAGCTGGGACCAGGAGTGAGGGGAAGTAGTGACTCTTCCTAGTCTCAGAAGAACCTGCCCAGCAGAAAGGAAGGACTGGTATAGCAGCTATGCCTTCCTGTGTAAGTCTAACTCCTGGGGAGTTTGAAGGGGTTTGCCCTACTAGTTGGTATCGTATTTCTGCTACCTACTCAACAAGCTCTCCTGTATCTGAATGTAAAGAGGCGGAACTTAGTCTCATTGGCAAGTGTCAGTTCACCCAACCTGCTGCACATGGCTGAATTTGTGAACTGAATGCTCACTTCTTGCTTAAAATGGCTGTGAAATTAAAAAAATATCTCAGTAGAAATTCTGAACCATGCAAGCTTCTGCGGTACCCCTAATCTGAATGGCAGCCGTCCTGCCACATTCCTTGGAGGACCCATCCTGTGATCACGCTGAGCTCAGCATGCATGCATACAAAAACAAGGCTCTTAAACCATGCAAAGGAAGTGGGGAAACCACTGCTAATTAAGTTGTGCCAATTAAGTGCTGAGGTATGGCTGACTCAGCTTCCACCCTTTCCTGGATTAGTCAAGGCAACGGGAGGCTAGGTTACCTTGACCAAGAATCAGGTCATTATCTCACAAGAAAGGAAATATTATGCTAAAAAATCTGACAGATCCACATGAAGCCAAGACAAGCCTTGCACTAAGGTGACATTAGGTGCTTTGGCCCCTGTGAAGTATAGGTTGAGTTCTGTCTACTCTCTCCTCTGTAGTAATTTGACTTCAGGCTATGTAATATTAAGGCACAAACTAGAATGAACCGGTTACTGTAAGCTGGGCTCCTGTCCCAGTTTTAAAGAAACCAGGCTGATATTTTTGTGCTTCCGGGAGTGAGTGATAGATCTGAGATGAGCAACACCAGAGGGCCAAAATATCATCCCTCCCCCTGGCATTCTTTTTTTCAGATCACTTCTTAATTTACTTTTCCCCTCCCCTTCCAATCTTGGTTTTGCAGCCAGGTAAGGGCTGCAGAGGTGCGCCTTTATAGCACCAGAACAGTCAGAGGAAAGAATGAGGCACGCGTCTTGCAAGATTCCACATGACCTTTGCTGCAGTTCACATGCCTCAAACTCATGACTGAGTATTCTGATATTACAAAGCCGTGAGTGTGTACAGCCATTATTGAGTGGCTTAGTTCTGCTGATTCCTTTCAATCTGAAAGGGAGGAACAGAGATACACGCAATACAAGATGGGCACAATCTTAACACAAAAATACGGGCATCAACCCTAGAGTGCTTCAGAGAGAAAGTTAAACTATACCATTCTCCTTTCTTATCACTTTGGGCATATATCAAAAAGGTTCTCACAATAACTCTGTGGTCGTGCTTTGAGCTCTCTTTTTGTAATGCATGTGGGGCTGTAATGTGCCACTGGTATTTTTCCAGCACCCTTCAGACACTGGACTGCAGCTCCCACCATTCCTGACTATTGGCCATGCTGACTGGGACTGATGGGAGTTAAAAGTCCAACAATATCTAGGGAAACAGTTTATTCATTCCATCCCTGTGTGATATGCACATTTGTTTTGGTTTTTGTTGGTTGTCAACAAAGTTAAATTAGAAGAAGGAATTCTGGCATGAAAGCTTGCCTAAGCACAGTCAACTTCCAATACAATGAAATTGCAACTTAGTGAAGAGGAGTTTGAACAAGCCCTGTTTGGTGACTGCAATATCAAGTGATGTGTGAGCAGGTCACAAGAAATGCAGCACCAGACATAGATCTTTCACATCTCTTCACATCACTTCAAAAGACAAACGGTTTTTCAATGGAGTCAGTTCATACATTCCGCTGCCTCTTGTTAAGGACTGGTTCACACATGCATGCTCAACACTAGACCACTGCAATATAAATTGATGACTAGTGTGTATTAATGACTCCTCCCAGAAATTAGCACTACACAAAGAACTTTTTGGGTTTCTTCACATCACATCTGGTTCGTGCATTCAGTTGCTCTTCATAATCAAACATAATAGATAGGATTCAACTAACATGACCTGCTAGGGGATAACATGCAAAGATTTCCACTATCACAATAAGATTCCCCTCTCCATGCTCGCACCCTGCACCCCCTAAAATTGGCTCAGTGGGTCAGGAGAACCCTCAGGACAGCTTGCAAAAGGAGGACCAGGAAAACCATTCCATCAGGCAAGCAGAAATGATTGCACTGATGGAGCGCTCTGCTTTGTGCTACAATGAACTCCTCCTGCTGTGATTGCCGAAGTGCTGAAAAATCAAGTGATGCTGCACGCATGTGCAGATCAGGACTTAGGAGTCTCAACTCAATTGGCATCATCTGTCCTGTCTCACAGACCATGTTCAGTAGTGAAGAAAAGAAATGAAGCGGGATGGATTTGTTCCAAGCTGGACCAGGCTGAATTACATCCTCAGGATTTCCATACCAGTCCATGCATGCAACTTCCCTGATCCTTCATCCACCTCATCTGTAGCACCCATTGCTCTCCCAGCCCTGTGTGCCTTTTGAATGCCTTGCTAATTGTGCTCATTTTTACAACACTCTATTCTGTGCTGTTGTAGTCAAACTCTTTTGAGTCCTGCCCAGCTCACTTTACCTGTGACCCTGGGAACAGTCCAGGAAGCTAGATCACCAGAGCTGACAGACATGTGCAACAACATACTAGGCCACCTACCTGCTCCTTACTATGACTTGATGCTTTCAAAGAGCCTTTGACCAACCAGGGGTCCTCCAGATATTTTGGACAACAAGTCCCATCAGCCCCAGTCAGCAGGACTATGCTGTGCAGCTCCCTAATGATCTGTGATATTGGAGCATCCCTGCTTATGGTTCAAACCTTTGGGTAAGTTGCCCCTCTACTCAGGAGTGGGGAGCCCTTTTCAACCCATTCCACTAACATTTTACACTAGTGCTTTGTGCTAGCACAAAGGGATTTCTCCCCTCTGCTCTGCGCATGCGCACTCCGTGCCCAACTGAAATCTGTTCCAGAGGTTTGGGTGGAAAGAACAGATTTATGGTGAGGAAGGGGGAGAACATTCCATGGTGCAAGGAGACATCCTTGCTCTGATATAACATTCACCTTAGTGCTGTGTTGAATACAACCCAAAGTTTTACTAAGTCCAATGGAATTTCCGTCCTTAGTGGCCTAAGCATTGCGGTGACACCCACACCCACTTCATTGTCACAGTATTTCGCTCAAAAGCAACCACCACCCATTTCCACCCGGATGCTTTTCATGCTATCTGGAATACATGAGGCTATCCCTGCAGCAGACATAGAAGGTAAGTGAGGCCAGAGGGCTTAATAACTGAGCAGGGATTTGAATCAGGGTCTCCATGGTCTAAGTCCAACACTCTAGCCACCTCACTACACTGGCTCTCACATGCAATTTCACTCAGCACATTATTACTCCATGGAGCAACTAAATCATCCGACTCACAACATTCCACCTAAGCTGCCAGCTGGATATGCCACAAGGAAGTTCCCAAGCTGTTGGCAGTGTCCATCAGCCATTTGTTCTTCGCATCCATCAGTCAGAGGTGCTTTGCCCATGAACTCTGCTTCTGCCAGTAGTGTCTGAAAAACTTTGTGTCCTAATTCTTCTAAAAGCCAGCTACGCTTCTGACTAACACCACATGACTCTGGAAACAGAAGTACAACAGATTAATTATGCACCGTATGACGACTTTTTCTTTGGGGTTGTTGAAACCTGCTGGCTAATCAATTGCAGGGGCTCGACCTCAAATGTTCACAGTTTGAGAATGAATAATACTCCTCGTTTGTTCTCACCGCCTCGCTAGTGGCTTTATAAGCTTCCCATCACATCTCCCCACCCCTCTCCCTCTTGCTTATATGCTACAATAGCCACTGCAATAAAATAAGAAGCAAGTCGATGCGGGCTAGTCTCTCCCACACCAAGCACATCTTGATTGCCACATGCAAGAGAGCTGGACATGGGTGTGGATTCTTTACACACACACACAAACAAACACACACTTGCCAGAATGTTGCATCATCTTCAGGATCATTAGGTGTGCCAACTTATGTTTTGTGTGCTTTGTTTCCTGCACTTGTTTAAGCCAACTAAAAAAAGACAAATGCCACAGTGTTGACAGAAGCACGCCTACAAAGGAAGGCTGCAGATGTACAACCCAAAACATAGTTGAACGATCATTCTTCCCCCTCCCAAACTCAACAAGATTCACTCTTTAGGTCAAATCGCTGCATCTCATATGACAATTTAGAAGCACTTCATCTTCTACACTACAGCATAGTTGCCTGACAGGTTAATATTCTTCTGAGCTGCCTCCTCTCTCTTGCAGATAAGAACAGAGGGGCCCAAACAGACAAAGGTGTGTCATGAACTGAATACAAGCCAAGCACTTGAACCCTTCTTCCTTTGCCTCTTACTCCACCCAACAGTCTGAACCAGATCACTGGGGGGTGGAAGTGGCAAATCCTGTAGAATTCTGCAATGAGTGAACCACTGTACCTTGCTCAATAAGCAGCTCAGCAATAAGAATTTCCTATCGCAGGCCAAGAGTTAAAATTCCTATGAACCAGTAAAACAGCCTCAGCCAACCTAGTGCTTTCCAACTGTTTTGGACCACAAGTCCCATCTGTCCCAGCCAATTGGAAAGCACTAGGTTGGCTAAGGCTGCAGTAAAAGAGAATGGGTGATTCTGAAGATATATGGATATATAAACATTTGGATGCCGTGATTTGACATGGGCTGGAAGCCAGATCTCAAAACACAGATCAAGCCCTACTGGAAAGTCCATTGTTGCATGAAGGTGGCTCACCTCAGCAAAGAGGACCAAAAAGAAAAAACCAGGGACAACTCACCTGCAGGGAGCATCAAGGTGACAAATCAAACAGGACAGGCTGTCAGTAGGAATGAAGGCCAGCAGCGCCCCACTGAACCACTGACAATCCTCACTGAGCCTGCACTTACATTGAACTAATTGGTAGTTTGGGGCACATCATGCTTTCCTCTCCCCTGCTACCTGTCTGCAAGCCTGACAGTGAGACCACAGGGGCTGGAAAGGTGCCCGTCTGAATCATTATCAAGCAGACTTCACAGTGAACCAAACCCATCCCCCCACCCAGCTGTGGTGCAACATCACAGCCACAAGCCAGCTTTGAAAGAAGACCAAAAATATAGAGAGAGATTTGTTAGGGACCATTTCCCAAACAGGTGGTCTTGGTAATCCACATACTTCAACTCAGGTCATGACTGGACTACAGGCAAAATGATTGCTCTTTGGTACAGGGCCGGTACTCAGTACTCACAGCCAAATTGTACCTGAGTCTCTGCTCTTTTTCCAGGTTTACTATATGAGAAATGCATCTGTGTCTGTGTGTGGTTGGGTTGTTGTGCAGCAAATGGGGAGCCCTTAGCTATGACTTTTCATCTATTTGAAAAGATTTTTTTTAAAAAAACCCATTTGATAGAATTTTTTTGGATTAGGAATTGCATCTTTTAATTTTTTTAAAAATAGTGCATCTCATCATTACAGCTGCCACAAAACACACCTGAAGGTGACTGGGAAAGGGTTTTAATTCCAATGGGAAGATTTACAGGATGTCCATGTATGTACAGGATGTCCTTTTAGCAGCTCATAAGGTTTGATTTAGCTTCCCTGGAAAAGATCCTGATGCTGGGAAAGATGGAGGGCACAAGGAGAAGGGGATGACAGAGGACGAGATGGTTGGACAGCAGATGGTTGGACAGTGTTCTCGAAGCTACCAGCATGGGTTTGACCAAACTGCGGGAGGCAGTGGAAGACAGGAGTGCCTGGCGTGCTCTGGTCCATGGGGTCATGAAGAGTTGGACACGACTAAATGACTAAACAACAACAATAACAGGAAGATAAAACTGTATTGGACTTGCAGCCTGCCTTGCCAATGGAAGAAGTTACAGTGCAATAGGGAGCAGTATGCATCCTTTACCACATGCTTCAGGTCACCTCCTGAACCATGGAAAACCAGAGAAGATGCATCTTCACACTCAACAGATTTAGAACCAAGACACTGCTCTACAACTCTTTTCAAAACAATATTAACCAATCTACCTTACAATATTGATCAAGCTGAAAAAATGCTTTAGGTAAGGTAGAGATTACTCCAGGCATTTAGAGCTCTCTCTTAAAAGACTGCCCTTTCTCTTTTTGCCTGCTCCATCTCCCTGGAACACCAAGGGCGGGTGATCTCTCTATTCCTTTAACCTCACCTGTAAACCTACCTTTTCCATTCAGTTGAAACTGAAATGTTGCCCAAATAGCTGCAACCTTGTCTATTTAATCTGGATTTTTAGATGCCACCTTTTCTCCAAAGTGGTGCACTCCTGTGTGCTTTAGCCCCATAATAACCCTGTGAGGTAGGTTAGTCTGAGGCCCATGATCACCCTGAGAGCTTCATAGCCAAGGAAGGAGCTGAATCGAGGTCTCCCTGGAGGTATGGGTCTGTCCCGGAGTATGGTCTAAAAGAGTGGTTCCCAAACCTTCCCTACCTCCCATGGACCACTTGTAAATCACTGGTAATCTTGGTGAACCACTCAATGACTTTCTGCCTCATGCACTGTGCTAGATGCTGGGTGCTTTTAAATTGTATTATTATTGCTTCTTTCTTTCTTTCTTTCTTTCTTTCTTTCTTTCTTTCTTTCTTCTTTCTTTCTTTCTTTCTCTCTCTCTCTCTCTCTCTCTCTCCTTCCTTCCTTCCTTCCTTCCTTCCTTCCTTCCTTCCTTCCTTCCTTCCTTTGCATTTCCATAGAATTCAAACTGCAATATGATAAAATACATTGTAAGGAATAAAAGAAGAAATAAACATGCAATTAAAAATCAATATGGTTTTTTAATGTGATACCATGGACCACTTTAATGAAGCTCAAGATCACAGGCCACTGTTTGGTCAAAAAGGGATATGAAGCCATCACCTTGCTAAAGCTAAGCAGGACTGGGTCTGATCAATGCTTGGATGGGGGAACCACTATGCATGCTCCCTTGGGCTGCATGATGGAAGAAAGGCCAGCTATATCATCACCCCTGAAAAGCCCAGGCACTTTTATTTCCTTTACTTGGACATTTATTTTTAAAAAGGTCCAAAATATGCATAAAATTTTCAGCATTAAATAAGAACCTTCAGCACCCATCACAGATTTAGAGAAGAACTCAGCATTTGAGCACCAAACACGCTTGGATGGAGAGAAGATCTTTGGCATGTTACAACACACATGATTCAAATAAGCTCATGTAGTTATACCTTTTCCCTCTCCAGCAACTCGTCTCCTGAACCCACAAACTATTATTACAGTATGTTGCACTTTATACTATTGTTGAGTGATTTAACATCAGCTATGATGCAAGGCAAGGTAGTTTAATGAATAAATGCAATGATTAGATTACACACACACACACACACACACACACACACACACACACACACACATTTTCTGCCTTCAGGGAACCTTTTCCACCTCAGTTTGGTTCCCAAGGAATCCCTGAACACGGCAGAGCATTCTGAGGTGTGTTTTAGAACTAATCATCAACTTACATTACATGATGGTCATGTCTGTTGGGGTTCACCCTTCTGGGTGGCTGGAGCCAGAGGCAAAAGTAGGCAGAGAAACAAATACAATTTTTGCCTTTGTACAGTTGGCTCGTTCCTACAAACATTTCATGCATCCCTCTTTATCCTCCATTCAGGCAAGCAAAAGGCATTATCAGAGGACATGTTCCAGCCAGGCAAAAACAGCTGGCATGTAAAAAGAAGAGCCAGTGATAGGCGTGGACAGAGAAGAAGGGGTGTGACCTCTATTGAATTCTGAGGGCCAGAGAGGCTTGGGGAGCTACATTTGCCCTCCAGGCCACTGGTTCCACACCCATGCATTATTGTTATGTGGGTTTGCTGTCCTCTGCTCCACTCCTCCTGTGTTATGTCTTAACCAGGACAATTTCTAAAATTAATTCCAAAACTGGAGCGTGCAGAGTCTTCGGGAGCTTTCCGTTCTGTAAATTCATTTGCATCTTTTCCACTTCTAATGCACATGTGCCCTGAAACACTGAAGGGGCTGTTTGGGGAGGGGGGAGGAAAGAAGGAAAGAGCAATCTGGATAAGATTCTATGTCTGATTGCATCAAGATTAAGAATGTAAGAAAAGCCCTGCTGGGTCAAACATAAGGTGAATCAAGTTCAGCATCCCATTTTCCACAGTGCCCAACAGGAGATTGATGAGAAGCCCATAAGCAGGAAATGAGGGCTATAGCCCTCTCTCCCACTGCTGTTTCCCAGCAACTGATGTTCCAAGGCAAGCTGCCTCTGAACCTGGATGCAGTATGTTGCCACCATGACTGGAGATTCACAGCAATCTGTACCATAAAGAAATGGAACAATGGGGGATTCCAAATGCATTGTTTCCACTCTATAAACAAGCCCAAGTAACCTGAAACTTTAAAAAATCCAGGTAGACGTCTGAGCGAGAATGTCAGAAGACTGAAATGAGAATATTTTAGGTTCAGCCACTCCCTTTCTGAATGACAATTTGATAGCAATAGGAATAAGACAGTGCACAGGCATTACTGTAGCTTTGTGGTGCTTCACAAGGCTGGAAGGTTTGTGCGTTCACGACAACGAGGAGCTGAGAAATGTGCCCAAGATAAATGCAACTGTTAGACCTTAACAAAGCCTTTGTCTTCTAACCAATGTGACAAGGTCATGCCTGATAACAGATCTCAGCTACAGTGAGATTTTGATGAAAACAGGACAAAAATGCCAGCACTGACATCCACAGCAAAATAAATTCCCTCTAACCCTGCAGGAGCTCATCACTCAGATTCCTACTGAGTGCTAAGGCCCAGAGGTCCTTCAATTTGCACACTGCTCTTGCAGTTCCCAGCAATGAGATGGAAAACAAGCAGAGAGTGACCACAGTTGTAATTTCAATTATGTTCAATTAAAGGTCAGCACATTAAATGATTTGGAAGATAAACACAACCCCCAGTTTACGATAATAAAGTTGTTCCTGCAATGATTAGCAATTGAGAAGCAATATTAAGCTAGTATGACATTCAACAGGTGCTTGTATCAAAGGCTAAAAACAGTGACATTTACCTCTCTGCTCCGTCACAGACTCATCAACCATATTCAGATGCACATTCCCCTGTCCCCCAACAGTACAGCCATAAGGATGAAATCAAAAACTTCCATTTTCAATTGACTGTAATTTAGCATTATGACTGAACCCTAAACTGTGATTAATCTTAACCATGTTTCATTGAAACAAGCCCACTCCATGAGCCAAGATTTGACACTGCCTTGTTTCAGTAAACCATGGTTAAGACTAAGCATAGTTTGGCCTCCTCCACACTTCTTCTTGTCCCATTGCTTTCCCACAGGGTTTTCTCTGGATTGACATTTGCTCCGATTTAGCTCTAAAGAGTGGGTTTTCTCTGGGAAGGGAGAGGGGTGAGGGGAAAACCACTTGGATCTGTGCCTAGAATGTGTGGGTCAAGCAGAAAAACCCTTGGACACATGCTTTCCAGGCACAGGACAAGTGGAAGTGTGATTGAGCCATTAGTCTGGATTCCGACTTAAATAATACCCATTATTTATTGTATCCGTATGCATCAGTTTCACCATCTATAAAGAAAGGCCAATAGCCCTGCCTAGCTTTATAAGAAAACAAATAATTTAAACTATAAGACATTCTGGGATTGTTATTATGATGAAGGGTACAGACAAAAGCAGTGATTTGCTATAGAAGAGCTCACTCTGACTGAAACTCGATCCAGTGGAAAACCTATTCAGTGCAGTCTCCCTTGTTTTCTCAGTTTTCTATATAGTGGATATCCACTGGTGGTGGTAACTCAGGAAGACAACTAATTCAGACATTATTAAAAAGAAAGGACTCTCAGGTGTCAAAGGAACTTAGCTATGCAAACAAGTCACACAGTAAGTTCCCATGGTAAGTTATATCAAGACATGGTCCTCAAAGTTGGGTGGGGATCCTAAGACCTTACAAGGCACAACAACTCCACTGCCTCCTGAAATCAATTAAGAAAAGCTAAACAGCTCTGATTCTGATGAAGCATTGCTTCACATAAAATTTAGGAGTGTTATATTAAAAATAGACTATTGGTGTTATGATCCATGATCTGGGGATCTTGGCATCCATGACAGAGGTCTCTGATAAGGCTGAGGTCCAGGCTACTTCCTTGGGGATGGGGGAGAATGGCTAGTACATTGTTTGGGACCCCTCTGGCCTTTCCACAACCACCTGACACCCCTACTGTGCCTCTATCTCCTCACCCATACAGAATCCAATGACTACAAAATAAAGTGGGGACCCTTTAGCCAGCCAGCTCCTTCAAGGAGGTAGACCCTACCACAGTCCAGATCTGGTCAGCCTACATAATGCTGCTGCTGCTGCTGCTGCTGACTCTAGCTGCCTGCAGTTACCTCAGAAGGAGAAGCAGGCAGCAAGGCACCCTTGGAGCTGTCCCAGGTCCTGTTCTTATATGTCCTCTACTTTGACCTTTGACTTTTCTTGATTCCCCTACAAACCTCAAGCTCCCACAGGATAACCTTCCATATGAAGGACCATATTCTCAGTCAAACAGGCTGCCTCTATCAGGCCTCTTCTCCCCTCAGCTGTCATCTAGGGACAGCCAATCCATCAGGCTCCCTCAGTAGCACAGACAGGAAAGAGGGCTCATTTCATCAGCTTTGTTGGAGGCCGAGCTCCATCAGGCATCTCCTGCCCCTGAACTTTGCCAGCTGATCATTGTAGGAACAACTGTTTAGAAACTGTTTAGTGTCTGAGTTTTGATTTCCCTCTTCCCTCCCTTCCCCTTGTATGTTGTTTTTGATACTGCAAATCTGCAGGTAGGGACTGTCTTGTTTTCATTGACTATATGTAAGCCTCCCTGGGAGGCATCTTGGCAGAAAAGCTGAGTACAAATGCTCTAAAAAATAATAATAAACAAATTGTCTGTGATCAGGTACCATGATAAAAACACCTTTGTCTTTACAAGTGGCAAATGAACCTTTATTTGATAGGGCCAACATAGAGAATATTAGAGATCCCTTCCAGAGACATTCAGAAAACAAGCAGGGATGCTGAGTGCAGCAGGAGGCTTGCTGGCCTTCTGCCTTGCAAAAACTAGAACTAAATATCACAGAGGGAACTGAAATGCAGTGACAGGCAATAGCAGAAAACCCTGAAGCTAGTGTGGGCCAGATACTCAGACAGCTGGTGACCATAGCTGAGGTGCCATGAGCACCATAATGCTAACCCAATTTACACTGTGCAAAGGAACAATTCAACAGCAGGGAGCTTGCCTGTTATGGAGGTGTGGTGTGCAGGGATGTTTGCCAGCTGCACTGAGTGGCAACAATAGCCCCATCATCTCTGATGTGCCAGCTGCAACCTGGCGCAGCTCTCAGCTTGCACATTGCCCTTGGCCAATAACCTGTCCCACAGGCAGTTTTCCGTGACCTGCAGAGCTTTCCTTGGTATTATTTCATCACTTGCCTTCCAACCTTCATCCGTGGAAAACTTCTCCAGGCCACTAGCTGCTGCCTTTGGAATATACATTGGTTATTATTAAAACTTGCACAAACTGCTGTTCCATTAAAACAGCAACAACAACCCAGGGCAATTTACAAAGTTTGGACCCAGAGTCAGTGTGGTGTAGTGGTTAGAATGCTAGGCTGATACCTGGGAAACCAGGGTTCAAATCCCCACTTGGCCATGAAGTTGACTGGGTGACCATGAGCCAGTCTGCCTCTCAACCATCTCAATTTGACAGGGTTGCTGTGGGGTTTTAATGAGCATTGTGAGGCGTGGATCTGCCCACTGTCAAACAGCTCTCACCATGAGAAAGTTTTTCCTAATGGTTGCAGTGCACCTCAGCATCAAAGCCAAGGGACTTCTTGGCAGAGAAGAAATGCTGTTCCAGTATGGGCAAATTAGAAACCTACCCAGTACTATCCCCTCTGGCAGGCTTTATTAGCTACGACAGATTTTGAAGCCAGAATCATTATCTAGAAGAAGCACCAATGCAGCAGGCAATGTTGTTCAAAGCCCCACAAACATTGCACTCCTAATCAGTCCTATTCTCTTTAGAGAAGCAAAGGTTAGGTCTGTTTTTCCCCCTTTTTGGAAGGGAAGCATGTCATTCAGTAAGAAAACAGCAGCAGCTGATGCTGCAGCAAAACACAATGGTGTGATTTGTCTACGCTATCGGGAGCTGAAAGGTGAGCGGCCAAACAGCCTATTAACTTCCCCAGTTCCTTGAGGCCAAGTCAGATTCCATTCATGCCACATAACATGCATAGACTTGGGCTGCTTCCATCTCTCCCGAAAAGACATCAGCCTAGCATCAGGCTGATCAACCCAGAGCAAGACACCCTCTGACAGCAGGAGCCCAAATTACAAAGTGGTGCTACTGAGCTGAACCAGCCTGGTGTCACTGTTGTCTTTCCCCAAATAATAATTCCAGCGCCCAGCAAATGCTCTGCTGAGTGCCACTGATGCTACTTAGCTAATATCTGAAGGCTGCAGCATGACCCAAAGAGAGAGAGATACCCAGCCAGGAGCAGGCCAAGAGGGAAAACGTGGAGTATGAAGGAAAAGGCATCCTTGGTAAAGGTAAAGGTACCCCTGCCCGTATGGGCCAGTCTTGACAGACTCTAGGGTTGTGCACCCATCTCACTCAAGAGGCCGAGGGCCAGCGCTGTCCGAGACACTTCCGGGTCACGTGGCCAGCGTGACATCGCTGCTCTGGCGAGCCAGAGCTGCACACGTAAACGCCGTTTACCTTCCCGCTAGTAAGCGGTCCCTATTTATCTACTTGCACCCGGAGTTGCTTTCGAACTGCTAGGTTGGCAGGCGCTGGGACCGAGCAACGGGAGCGCACCCCGCTGCGGGGATTCGAACTGCCGACCTTTCGATCGGCAAGCCCTAGGCGCTGAGGCTTTTACCCACAGCGCCACCCGCGTCCCTTGGAAAAGGCATCCTTGGAGCATGCACTTTAAAAAGCCTGCAATGATGCACATCTCTAACATAATGGCTTTTAGATGGCTGTTTGAAAGGATTAGACAAATGCAGGCAGGATAGGTCAACAGCTATTAGCCACTGGGCCATATCTCCAAGGAAGGGAAAGGTACAATAAGCAAAGCAAAGCTTTCCTGCTAATTTTCAAATTTCTGTTGAAGACCTTTTTTGTGTCGACAGGTGTTTAAACTTTGCCAAAATGAGTCAGTTTCTATGGTTATTTCCTATTGTTCTTATGACACAGTTTTAATAATACTTGAATATTTCATTGCACACTGCTGTGATATTTTATATAAAAGGGTGGTCTATAAATATTGTGATAAAATAAATATTTTGATATAAAGGCAGCAACAGTCTCCAGGAATCCGTGGCTTTGGCTTCTTTCCCCCATTGACCTGACTGTGCCCAAGATCAGAGGAAGTCAAGTCAAAGCTGCTTTAGCTAATCTATTGCTTTCTGGAGCGCAGCCTGGGGTTAAGTGGATGGTTGCCTTGTTTTTAAATGGAGCTCTCATGCACTCCATCAGCCCACTCACACTTTCACTTCCTCTAGGTTTTTCCTTCTATTATGTATCTGATTCAACAGCTGCCCACAAAACACCTTCACCAACCTGCCCTTCACACAACACAAGGCCCATGGAAAGTGCAAAAATGCCAAAGGAAGAGATCCCTCCAAATAGCCCCGTTCTTTCTTAGGAAGAAAACAGCCATAGATTGTTGGATGTTCCCCTTTGGAAGAGGCTGGGCACTGACTTCCTGTGCCCTACCCTAAGCAAGGGGAGATGTTGCTAAAACAAATGAACCAATAGAGCCCACATTAACAATGCTGTTAGCATGGATATAAGCTCATGTTTCCCAAATCAATTTCCAGTTCTCTTCAATTTCACTGTTCTCATGTTTTTATCGATCGATTATACATTGCCGCTAAGATGTATTTTGTATTAGTATTCTCTCTCTTTCTAATAAAAAAGCACTTTCATTTGTATTCTCTTTAATAATACATTGTCTCTTCATTTGCTATTAAAATTGTGATGCTTCAACTGCACATGCTTTTAAAAGGATTTTCATTCATTTTCTTACCCCTAACCCAAAAACTCAATGAATGGGATATTTCTGTTTCTAACAAAAAAAACCAAACCCCAAATTCTCAAAAGAGCAGGCATATCCCAATTCTACATTTCCATTAATGTGAACATTATAGGAAACAGATGTTATTGGAGAGACTATTCGACTTTACTTGTATTTACTCAAGTGTTGCTCATAAGATTAGTTTCTCTTCCAGGGACCTAGATCAATTCCTCTTGGGGTATCCATTACAGACTTTGAAACAGGATCGTTAACTGTTCTTATGCTAAATCCATCCAACACATCTTATTGTTTTAAGACGTACTTAATGACACTAATAAGAATTTAACTTTATAATCTAGGCAAAAAGTATGAGCACCTAATCCCCATTGATGTTTAACATACAGGGTGGCCATAGGTTATGAGATGTCTGATTTAAGCCTATCCCACCCTTGACTTAAGGGTGCTGTGCAGGGATAGGTTGGCTTCCAAATTCACCTTGGATCAGTGGAGCCTCAAGACAAGCAGTCATATGGGACCCATGCTGCCACTGGAGCACAGTGGTACCTACTGCTTATGGAACCAATGCACTGGGATACCACTGCTAACACAAGGGACAAGAAAGTGGAGGAAATTGCCTCCTGCAGGAGTGAGCTCCAGAGTTTAACTATGTGGTACAGAAGAAATACTTAATAAGAGCAATACTCTGTGCTCAGCTCCACCTACACATGGAAATTTGAGGTATGCTACTGAAAGGACGTGGGTGGCGCTGTGGGTAAAACCTCAGTGCCTAGGACTTGCTGATCGCATGGTCGGCGGTTCGAATCCCTGCGGCGGGGTGCGCTCCCGTTGCTCGGTCCCAGCGCCTGCCAACCTAGCAGTTTGAAAGCACCCCCGGGTGCAAGTAGATAAATAGAGACTGCTTACTAGCGGGAAGGTAAACGGTGTTTCCGTGTATGGCTCTGGCTCGCCAGAGTAGCTTCGTCACGCTGGCCACGTGACCCGGAAGTGTCTGCGGACAGCGCTGGCTCCCGGCCTCTAGAGTGAGATGAGCACACAACCCTAGAGTCTGTCAAGACTGGCCCGTACGGGCAGGGGTACCTTTACCTTTACCTTTTACTGAAAGGACCATATGCTAGATAAATAGGTACTGCTCCAGCGGGAAGGTAAACGACGTTTCCATGTGCGGCTCTGGTTCACCAGAAGCGGCTTAGTCATGCTGGCCTCATGACCCAGAAAAACTGTCTGCAGACAAATGCCAGCTCCCTCAGCCTGTAAAGCGAGATGAGCACCACAACCCCAGAGTCATCTGCGACTGGACTTAACTGTCAGGGGTCCTTTACCTTTTTTTTTTTTACTGAAAGGACACTAAATAACCAAGGCCCTCAAAGAGTGAAGAGTATATTGATAACATTTGTATTCTTTAACCACAATTAGATGCAACACATCAAAGATGTGTATTAAAAAATAAATGAAATTATAACAGAAGCTGCATAGGGTGGAGGAATGTACTGCGGTAGGGGAGAGCTGTATTCTATTTGCTGGCCCCACCCCTCCACCATTGCCCGACCGGCACCAGGACCTATGTACACACACAAACACACACCCATGAATGTAGGCTCTGCATGCCTGAGCTATCTAGTCTCCATTTTTGCAGGGTAGAAATCATCCGTACAGATCCTATGCACATTGAAGTCCGAGCATATAGGCCTCTGTGCAAATGGGAGCCCATACTCATGCAACGATCCTAAACACTCACATAGATCCCACAAGACCGAAGACAAAAGGAGAGGCCTTCTCCTAGTAGTAAACAAAGAGAAGTTGTAATCAAATGAGTTTAATAGGGGTAGTGGCCAAGTCAGTCCAATGCAGGAAAGACCAGTTTTGTGGCATCTTTAATTGTTACATCTGATGAAGCAGACTCTACTCTATGAAAACATATGAATTGGTTTGTTTTTCAGGTGCCACAAGACTCATTCTAGAATGATGTGAGGCAGATCTAGGGTATGTTCACAGGACTGCTTACTTTGCATCCAGTCGGCTCCCACAGCTAGTTTTTGAAGCCACATTCACACGACATTAGCCATAATCCATTTGGTTGCTTCAGTTTTTGGACAAATACTGCTCTTTGGTGTATTTTCCCCCTCAAACCAGCTTCAATCCAACTAGAAAACTGAATGTGGAGTAAGCGGTAATGTGAACAGACTCTGAACAGCCTTCATACATGCACTGTTAGCACATATGCACAGATGACAGCTTCATGAATAGGAGTTCCCAGGAGGGAAGTGCAAGAGAAGGGAAGCCAAAAACATAATGTACACCGAGAGTGGAGATCTCCCCCTCTCTGATGTGAACAACAAATTACCCTACTGCATTTTACGCCACTAATATGAGCATCCCCCTAGTCTGGATGCAATCTGAGATGTGTATTTTCTAGCAAGTAAGCTCCATTGAACACAGTGGGGCTTCTGAGACAATGTGCTAAGGCTCCATCTGCCCATTTAAAAGGGAGAAACGATCTCATAAACATGGGGGGGCACAGCAGTAAAGAAACAAAATAAGCTGTAAGAAGTGGAAACACCTCGAGGTCCTACAAACCCTTGCTTCCATGCTTTTGACAGCAGCTGGATAGGCTGATTTTAGCAAGCAACAATGTTTATTTCCAAACGTCACCTCCTAATGCCCCCATCCCCGGCTGTCAAAAAGGCACAGTGCAAGCGTCAGATGAGAAGTTGGCAACCCAACGAGGACCCAGTGCAGATGTGGGCGACAGCTATCGGTTCAAAGCAATCTCCATTGTCCTCCTCCAAATTGCATTGAAAGGATTATGTCCCACAGAACTCTCTTCCCTCAGCACCTCTGACAACACAATGGCGCTTGGGGAGTGCTGCTGGCAAGAGTCCAGGGTCTCAATGGCTTGTAGGCCTGCCTATTGCATCAGCTCCATTGAAGAGGAGTGAGCAGAGCTGGTCCTATGTGTGAAAAGAGGAGGAACTGGGTGGTTCAGCACCCAAGCAGCATGTTTGCTGACAGGAATGCAGGACGCCAGACTCACACAAAAGCCTTCTCATTATCTCTTAATTATTGCTTTTTCCAGCTCCTGCAATTAACGCCTGTCTGGGTGGCTGCTGGTGGGGCTAGAGGCACATTAGAGTCAATCAGGCAGCTGATAGGCCAGTTCAGAGGAGGCCCTGCACTGCCACCACCCCAGGCTGCCAAGCCAAATAAGCAGACATAGGACAAAGGGCCTTGCCAGCACAGAGAGCTGCAATAAGACACCAGACTGACAGCCCATTCACACGACAAAAAGAGCCTACATTTAAGATAAAATAACTGGTCCACCCTTTTATTTTCCTTCAGAAGGTTGCAAATTAGAATGTTCATCTAAAGAAGTACTTAAAATTGTCATGCAGATTTGAAACAGCTCTTTTTCAGGCCTGGTGACAAACTAGGACATGTGACTCCCTGCTTCTTTTCCATGCCTTTAAAGCAGGCGCTGTGAAATGTACTGCTGAATGATGCGGTTTTCAATTTATTGTGCTTTATTTGTGACATTTTTATCTCCTCCAAGTTGCCCAGAGTGATGTACGTTTCATTCATCCAGCAACCCTGTGAAGTAGGTTAGGCGGCCAGACAATGGCTGCCTTTAAAGTCACCAAGGCAGCTTAATGGCTGGGTGGGATTTAAACCCAGGTCTCCCCAGTCTAAATACAGTGGGAGAGCCGTGGTCTGACACAACTAGTTACACCCTAAGAAAACAGAGTCCTTGTCTAGCACTCTAACCACTACATCATACTGATTCCCCCTATTTCCTTTAGCTGTATGAACACCTGGGATCTCGGCGCCTCCTGTGGGTGATGGGTAGCCTTGCAGAATGTCTCCTACATGGATGTGTGTGTGTGCACGCAGCCTGGACTTCGCTGAACTTCATCCAGCCCTACCAACCTTTGAAATCCAGCCGCTTCCCTTGTTGTCATATGAGCCTTTGCATCATATTTCACACCCTGTCCCAAACATTCCCAACCCTTTACTCACGAGGGAGGCACAAACAGTGACTACTGTTATTTTGAATATTTGTTCCCATTTAGATAAATGCCCTCTTTCTCCTTCCTTTAAGCTCACAGCTCCTGCTTCGTGCTCAGAGATGAACTCTCTTCAATAGACGCAGGCTCCATCCCAATAGGACTCTGACTGCAATGCTTGAGACTTGGGCTGCATACCAAACAGTCGTAAGCCAAAGCACTCCTGGAAGAATCTTCTGCGGTAGAGAAAGGGATGCGATTTTTAGAGGAACTGTATTTAAGGCACATGGAAGCTACGCCTGCTGAGATCAAATCACTCAAGATAATTCTGCTTTGGTTTCTAAAGGACCAACCTCACCACACCTTCCCACCTGGCCACACATAGGGTAAAACAGGAAAAACTAAACCTCCTTTGGAAATCTAGCTGTCATCTGTGCACCCTAAGTCCTGGCAGTCTTCCTACCATCTACGTCATCAGATCACAGAGGCAGGAAAAAACAGAAACAGTTCCATCAGCTGAAGGGAGAAGCAGAGATGTGCAGATAGGACAGCAGACACTCTTAGGAAGTGGCTGCATTCCAGATCAGATTATTTGCTCATCTATCTTCTTTCTATGTAAAAAGGTAAAGGTAAAGGGACCCCTGACCATTAGGTCCAGTCGCAGACAACTCTGGGGTTGCGGCACTCAGCTTCCAGGTCATGTGGCCTGCATGACTAAGCCGCTTCTGGCGAACCAGAGCAGTGCACGGAAACGCCGTTTACCTTCCCGCCGGAGCGGTACCTATTTATCTACTTGCAGTTTGATGTGCTTTCGAACTGCTAGGTTGGCAGGAGCAGGGACCGAGCAACAGGAGCTCACCCCGTCGCGGGGATTCAAACCGCCGACCTTCCGATCGGCAAGCCCACATCTATGTACACATGACCCAAAAAGAGAAAATGCAGCCTCTTCCCAAAGCAGGTGGGTAGAACTCTTCACCATGGGTGCATTTGACAAATCGGTGCATTTATATCCAATCT
The DNA here is from genome assembly GCF_964188315.1 of Podarcis muralis. Lineage (NCBI taxonomy): Eukaryota > Metazoa > Chordata > Lepidosauria > Squamata > Lacertidae > Podarcis > Podarcis muralis. Next base: position 60,023,368 of record NC_135659.1, read on the forward strand.
TTTTCTCCAAGAAGTTCAAGGTGGCATACAAAGTTCTTCTCCCCTTACTCATGTAACCCCCCACAACAACCCTGTGAGGTAGGTTAGGCTGAGAGGCAGTGACTGGATCAAAGCCACCCAGTGAACTTCATGGCTGAGTGGGAATTTGAACCCTGGTCTCCCAAGGTCCTAGTCTGACACTCTAACCATTATAACCCCACCTCAATAGTGTTTGGGCTTTTGGAAGAGATCCTCAGCATGCAGAGCACTTTTCGGCCCAGACAGCATGCGGCAACACAAAGCTTTTCCAAAATGTTGTGGCCACAGAATCCGCTGGGTATTGGACTCCTGTGGTCAGCCTCATTCTGCTCCATTCCCATCAGTGACAGCAAAAAACAGCTCTATGTTCATGGTGTTTGGGCTGTGGCGGGGGCGGGGGGGGGGGGGGAGAGAGCTGTTCTAATTATTCCACACATCTAAAAGGTGCTTTCCAAAGAAGTGAGATACATTCTTTTTTTGTTCTGTAGCACATATGCACACACGCACACAACACTTTCAGTAACACCCGAGGATTAAGGCCTCCATGCCGGTCACAAGGGAGGATTAAGTCATAATGCACATGTCTGGCTGGTGTTTGCACAGAATTATTTGCTGCCTGACATCAGGTCTGGGCTGAAGAATGAACAAGGTCTGGAGATAAAACCTGCACACACTCCCTTGCAGCCAGACAGCTACATAACCTCACCCTGAACTTGTGTCAGTGATTAGAAAAAGAAGAATAGCAGTATTTCAGATTCCAAAATGGAAAGCAGCCAACAGGAGGCAGTAAGGAGCTTGGCAAGGTACATGGTATGTGTGTCTTCTTACAACTGACCATATCCAAAAGAAAAGCCTGCAGTTATCCTTTGCTGTGATGAAAAGTGAAATATGACATGAACAGGTAATCATAAAGGGGGGGGTGGAGTCAGAGTAACCAAAAACTGGACTTTATAAACTGCACCACCCTATGCAATATCCTAGGGTTGCCATATTCCCAAAAGTGAAAACCAAGTTGGACCAAGTTGGTGAGCCCCCTTCTTTGCCATACAACCAGGTTTTCCCAGACATTCTACCGATTTAGTGAAACTTCACCCACACGTCATTCTGCTGTTCCCAGACATGTCCGGGGAAATCTGGATGTATGGCAGCCCAAAATATCCCTTCAAAATCAAGGAATATGTTTAGCAAATGCAGCTTAAAAGGACTTATGCTATCATTAGGAATACCACCATGATGTACCTCCTTTTTTGCTTGTGTCGTAGTAGAGTTTGGACTGTACACTATAAATGAATCCATTCCAGCCCTATAGATCAAAAGAGGCTTTTGGTTATCTCCACAATAAAGAGAGATTTCTTCAGTCTGCTATAGATCACCGGGGGGGGGGGGGAATGTGTGTCACATTTAATGTAGCCTGGGGGAAAGCAGAAGTGGCATCTTACAACACAGCAGCAATGCTACATATCGATAGGGACAAATCGATGCATGACCTCAAACCCTAAACACAGAGGGCAGCTGTAGCATCTGTGCTTGGCAGCACTTTAAGGAGCAATGGTACTGTATATTCACTTGAGAACCAAACATTTGAGTGGAGAAGGTAACTACTGCAATGCAAAAGCCACTCACGTGGATTTTTGTATCAACAAAGAGTGATCTGTTTCATTACGGGGCAAAGAAGTTACGAGCAATCATAGCAGCAGGGTGCCCTGTGCACATTCATTTTGAAACATTAATGCATATTTTAAAACTCCTGTATCCTTTCAGTATTATTTGATTCAAATTCAAGCACATATTTCTGCTCAGACTTCCGATTATACTTCATCTAACTCTTCCCCCCACCCCCATCCTGACAAAACACTGCCAAAAGTGGCTCCACTTGCCTATATCAGGTGGATAGTTCACACAGTGTCTTCTGTCCTCAAGATGACTGCTTGGTAGTGGTATGGTGGTGGTATGCATAGTCTCCATGCAATGGCTGCTGCAGACTGTCTTGCACGTTACAGCTACTATATAGGGACTATGTCCTGCAACCTCTGTGAACTGAGGAATTCAGATTTAAACTGATCCTCAGAACACAGAATCTATCCTCTTGCACTCTTCAGTTTGAGGGTCGCTGTTATCCCTTCTTCATTTCCAAGCCATTTCGAGACCACTTACTCCTACTATTTGGTTACCATGGGAACTCAGAAAGCAAACATGGCTGCCATAATGAATCTACAGCAAGGTCAGAAGGCTTCAGGGACCAATGCTTGTGAAGTGCATAAGACCACACCGGGTCAAAGCCCGTGGTCTATAAAGATTGGCCAGCCCTTGACAGACTATGTATTTAGCTGGAAATGAGTGGTAACTGCTGACACCAGATCACAAGCGGACACGACCAAACCATCCAGGGGCTTGCTTCCTTGCTTTTAAACCAGCCAAGCCAGTTCTTTTAATGCCCAACTTATATTTATTTTAATGGCCTGTTCCATGAGGCTGCTTTAAAGCGAGGGACACACCTTAGCAGCAGCCTGGCAGCAAATTTGGGTTTTACACTTACCAAAAATTGCACAGAACTGTTCAGTGTTCCAAGATCCAAAACCTGAAAGTAATTCTGGCTCATATATTTTCATAACAAGAAATAGGCGAACTTTCCAAGTGATAGCCAATATCTGCACTGAATCCACATGCAGGATTCTCTAAAACCAAAGACAGTCCAAGGACAGAAAAATATCACAGCAGGTTTTTTATTACTTAATCTGAATAAAAACATACCCTTATTTCATGAATAATGAACGGTCCAGAAACATGATAATCAGATACATTTTTAATGGCGTGATGAAGAACACAACACTACATGAACAATACCACACACCTGCTTCTTTGTTCCTTAGCCCAATGAATCAGTAATATCTACGCACAACTGAGGGGAAATGAAGGAAGCCATTTTGTGCAACGCACATCAAAGCAGTACTCAGACCCACAATCTTTTTGAAATATCATTGGCTCAGTTACTTTAGTCATTTAGCCTCTGTATTTTTTGGCACACCTTAATAAAGCAATAATAAAAATACACAATGTTGAGTTTTTTACATCACAAAATGTACTCTGAAGCCAGTCATTTTGTGGTCCAATCTCTCCACCCACCCACAAAAACACAGTCTGAACTCTTTCAGGGTTTGGAATCAACTGTTGAAAAAAAATAAAGGGGAAATTATCATTTTTTCAAAACAGATCAAAACAAAGAACACCATGTTTTTTCACTGATAATCATAACATGCCAGAAAATATTCATAGGGAAATCTAAAACTAGTTGTTAAACGGATGGCAACTGAGCTTAGTTAAGGTTACTCACCACTGCCCTCTGTTGGATAGTCTTTGTTAGAAGTAGAGTCCAGTATACGCCATATTGTAAATGTTTCTGGGAGATTCTCCTCCAACTTAAGCATGGAGCATTAAGCATGTGTGCCTGTCAGCGAGCTGAATGCTGCTGTTTTCCTAGGTGGCTTCAGATTTGCTGAACTATATTATTATTGGGCTTAAATAGTTTGGCAGGCTGCCTGCTACTGGGACAGCAATTGCTTGAAAGCCGTTTGTCACACAGCTTGCTCTGTCCTTATTTTACTTTTCTCAAGGCGGAAGAAAGCCTTTCCATCATAGCTGCAGAATTACAAGGAACTGGGAGGGAGGGAGGAGGGGGGCAAACGTACCTCCGTCCTCTTTAGTAACCTCCCTTCCCCCACAAGATAATATTCTCCCCTGTCGAGGATGCCATGCATTGCAAGCCCCAGATGGGAAAATTAGTTCTGACAGTTCTAAGCCTATTTGGGAAACAGGAGGTAATTAATTCAGATTCCACCCCCCTCATCTGTATGAAAAACATCTTACTCTTCCTATGGGGCTCATTCTGCCTCCATTTCAACCAACTGCTAGAACAGAAAACCAATGGGGGTTCATTAATACTAGGCCACAGACCAACATGCACAATAACAAACTCTGCATGACAACCTTTCTCCCAGCCAAAAGCATGCACCCGATGAATCTGACCTCCCCTAACTACCCTCAAGGATGTTTGCTCAAGACCTATTAGGCACTTGCATTTTCCCTCCAGATAAAATGATATTTGGGATTCTGCCATGCAGTTCTCTTAAGCTGGGTTTCACAAGACTGACCCCTTAGTTCCAAAGACTTTGAATTAAAGTCTCCCAAATTTACACCATTTTCTTGTATTGCCTCCTTTTCTGCTACTTTAAAGGTGACAGCCATTTTGTGAATGGCCACGTTCCAATGGCAGCCATTTTGTGAACAACTTTCCTCCCCACTGCATCCAGTTTTGTGGTAGGGCTCATGTCCCTTCATCATAAATCCATATGTGGCCATGAACCTACAAACAGAACGTATCACCACAGACTTAATCAAATCCTCAAGGAGAGTGTGGCCTTATTTCTGTCCTCCTTCCTGTAGCGTTTGAGACAGAACCGGCCATACTGTTTCACTGGTCTCTGGATTATACAGTCATTATAACCACCATCTGGCACAGAATATTCCAAGCCTAGTAAAGTTCTGAGAGATAAATAACAGGCTTGAAGCTTTCTGGGTCAAGGGATGGATGTCATTTTCAGAGATCACACAAGTTTTCAGTCACATACACACACATGCTAAAGTCAGATTTCAAAATGTGCTCTGAGGAACTCTGGGGTTCCTTGGAACCAGCTTATCAAGGCTCTACAAGTAGATCGATGATGGTGGACAAAATTCTATTGTCCACCGTTACTGATCCCTTCAGCGTGTGCAGATACATTGTCAGCAATTGTATATGGTACATTCTCAGTTCATGTGGGGCAATACTGAGGCCTAAGAATTCTGGCCAGCGCCTGACCTGAACAATCACTCAACCCAGCACAATCCTTTATCATAAGCAATGGATTCATCAGGTGCCCTGCACAGCTTCCTCAACAGAAAGGTGGAAAGTCTGAAAATCATCAGTGTACAGTGGTACCTTGGTTCTCGAACTTAATCTGTTCTGGGAGTCCGTTTGACTCCCAAAACCATTCAAAAACTTCTGATTGGCTGCAGGAGCTTCCTGCACTCAAGCGGAAGCCGCATCTGATGTTTGGCTTCCGAAAAACATTCACAAACCAGAACACTTACTTCCGGGTTTGTGGTATCCAGGAGCCGATTTGTTCGGGAGCCAAGCCATTCGAGAACCAAGGTACCACTGTACAAGATGGGAAATGTCAGCTAATGCGCAAATGTATTTTTTTCCTTTCTGATGACAGATAATAAAAACATACACACACCATAGTTTTGATGTTTAAAAAGGCAATAGTCCTACAATAGAAACACTACCTTGAGAAAGAATGTCTGGATCCTACAAGAAAATTCCCATTATAATACAAATAAGGTGATCTGGAAAAGCTCCTAAACCTAGTTCTCTGCACTCATTTCAAAGGGTGCTTCCAGACAGCTGCTCTTTTGGAACAGAGTTCAATCACAAAATGGCAAATTCAGGTTGCACAATTAAAGCTGATCTGGAGCTCCTGTGCAAGAAATCTGCTTCTCCTGAAGATCAGACTTTTTCCAGTAAGAAAAGTAATGTGCAGTGGTGGAGTTTGGGCTTTCAAATTTCAGTGGCGCCCTGTGCGACACTAAAATTCATGCTTCCTTCTACAGCATTGTTGTGTGCGGCCCCTACTGCAACTGAACCAGTCACACACCACCCTAAAAACCGCCTCTGTGGTGAGAAAATGTACTGGGAAGTGTGGGATAACACTTGCTGTGGCAGACCTTCTAGCACCCCACACACACACACACACACACACAAATCAGAATGAATACTCATTAAATAGGCAACATTGTCTAATCACCCTATCAGCTCAACAAATGGGTCGTCTGGAATTCTCAGAAACATCAAAAAGAAGATCCCTCCTTGGCTCAGAGAAGTCCTGTTTGTCAAAAAGATAAGCATCCCTTTCTTCAGAAACCAGAGAACTCCAATTTTCTCTCCTGGCTACATTGAAGCAGCTTGTAACGACCAAAAATCCTGTATCCTAAGAATTGCAGACAATGCCATTCTGCCACTCTGAGCCTTAAAATCTGCATTAGGGTCTTGTTTTTTGTCCCATTGTGAGTTATATCTGATTGACTGGAATCAGGGAGAGAGCTTCCTAAGTGGTATACCACAGCTATAGAATATGCTCCCTGTAACATCAGGTTACTTTCTTTCCCTTTTCAGATGGTGTCTGAAGACATCTTTATTCCAGAAGGTGTCTGATGACCATGTCTACTATTTTTATTGGGGGGTTGTTTTTTGCTGGCTTTTAATGCAGCCGTTTAATTTGTTTTTATATTGCATTTCACTGATCTATTTTTTAAGTAAGGTATATTAAAAATCATTTGAAAAGTGCATAACTTAAAAAAGAAAAGAAAAGAATTCTCTCTAATAACAATTCAAAAAGATATGCTTTCAACTGGAGGCCAGCAGTTTCCAAGTTTAGTCAATGCCCATAAGCTGCACCCCCAAAACACTGACTTATGAGAATATACTTATAAGGGTGGATCAGCCCTACAAGACTCCACAGAGTACAAAAGGACAGTGTAGTCATTCAGCTGCCCCCAAAAAATTCAGATGATTGGGCTAATGATAGGATGCTTTCACTTTCTGAAAATAGATAAACTGGATGGGGAAGAAGGAAATTGCTCACAAGCATATTAAAAGAGTGCTTCTCAAACCTGATTTTTTTGCAGTGGCTGCCTAGGTGGTCACTGCACACTCAGAAGTTCCAAATAAGTCTGCAAAAAATATAAAAACTAGCTTACACCTTTAAAAAAAGTGTTAAGAGCTTCTCTGCCCACATACCTATATTAACCAGTTGTGGCACATCATACCCTGCAAATGGGGTGAGGTGGGAAGGAACTACTGTCTTCCAATTTATCCAAGTTCCCTTGCCTGATTGCTTATGGTGAGTGAAATATAGCCTCTAGGCCAGAAGTTTTCAATCTTTTTGAGTCCACGGCTCCCTTGACCAACTACGTTCTTTCTGTGGCACCCCTTTCAGGAGCCCAGTTATGTCACCCCTTGCCTGCAGAGCTGGCAGCCTCTCACCCTTTTTCGAACACCCTCCTTTGTGGAGTGTTCCCTCAGCCTCCGCCTCTCCGGTCCTTGAGAGTCCTCTGGGTAGCTACCCCCCTCACCCCAAAGAGAGGTGCATCCTCACAGAGCCCCACAGAGCCCTGGGCAGAGGATTCCCCCAGCCTTAGTGGCCCAACAGAGACTGGCCAAAGGTGAATGTGAAGCCAACACTTTACCATGGGAGGCAGCAGTGGTGGCAGCAGGGCTGCTGCAATGAACAACTGTGGAAGCCTTTGGGAGGCAGAGACTCAAGAGAGCATTAGAGGAGGGAGGGAGGGAAAGAGGGACAGAGGCCAGTGTTACCTGCAGCACCCCTGACCATCATTCAAGGCACCCCAGGGTGCCACAGCACACTGGTTGAAAACCACTGCTTTAGGCAATCATAGAAGTGCCTGTTTTCAAGCACAGTGCATGAAAAGCTAGTGTGTGATATACCTGGCAGAGAGATAAAAAACAACAACATTGTTCACCTACCCAGGGCTATCAACTCAGCTTCTTTCCACAGCATTAAAATTCATTCAGACACCATAACACCCCAAAACATCAGGATTTAATTGACCTGATTATGCATGTTAGACAGATAACATCTGAAGAATCTGAACATGTTTACCGGGCTTTAACAGCTGCATAATAAAAAGAATTTACTGTATCATAGGCTGGAGCTGACTTCCTGCATGCTGAACGTAGATAGATGCATTCATTGGCCTGTTGGAGCTGTGATCCACAAAACAGTTACTTGAATATGCATGCATTTATACCCTCATCCTGACTAAATATATTACAAGCCACATCAGTATTACTGATACCAAATAACAGTTTTAGGACTGGGGTGTTAAAATGCATAATAGAACTAAATCAGCTTATCAGTGCTCAACTGGTTTGTGTAGTAGGCTGTGTCAGCTTGCTAAGGATCTCTAATAATAGAAGATATGAATTGGAGCTGTTTTCTGATGATGATGATGATGATGAAGATGATGATGATAAAAGCAAGGGATCAAATTGGTTTCTGTTGGTGATGCAAGGAAGAAAAGGGAGTAGACAGCCCAAAGGGTAGGATTTAAGCCTCAAACTCCATTGATTGTAGCATGTCTAGGCTACAATCTGAGCAAAGCATGTCTCCAAGTCAAAGACTAGACCCAACACAGTGAGCAAGCCAAGAAATTGATTTGTTCACCCTATATAGTGTAATTGGAGGTACAGAGGAAACCACTTGTGTCTTCTATCCATGAACCCAAAGCTTGGCAACAGGATCTCATGTCAAGAAGAGGAACAGAACTGGAATCCTACATCAAAATCAAATAATTACCAGATGAAGCTCAAGGAGCTTCTATTGATCTGCCCGTTTTCAAGGCAGCTCAATTTCCTGCAGTATCTTGTTGATGCTACTGGCAGTGGCAGCTATTTGGCAGAGGAAAATCAAAGGGTCAGGAGCCACACTTTCCGATGTGAATTAAGACACCAAAATTAGATTAGGTGCCTGTATGCATTGGACCTGTCCCAGCTCCAGTTACATTGCCATAAGTGGGAATTGTGTCTGTCCTCTTGTGACCAGGCATAGGTGTGCAATGAAAGCACATCCACAAGTGGACAGTGACAACAGCCAAATATGTGCTGGCATTACGTTACCCATATCTCATTCTGAAGGATCAGAGAGAGAGATTTATAAAAACCAGACACACACAGGATTCATGTCCACACTAGTGAGATAAACTGCACAGAGACCCTTACTAGCATCTGAAAGATGATGCCTGCAACCGATTTTAAAGCAAAAAATGCAAGGCCAAGTTTAGAGCAGCTGGATGCAGCTCCTTAATCTGAAAGTGGGCTCTCGCTTGAGCGTTTGAATATAGCACCTTTGATAAATGGAAGGCAGCATTAATGCATCACCACTCAAGGGACCTAGTTCTGCCAAGAAAACAGAGCGCTCTCTCCATCCCTGTTATGTCATGCATTCGCTGCCCCTTAAGAGGAGGAAACACCAATTTCCCTCCTTGCTCTGACAAACCCGAAGCCCTGGCAGCCCATCCAGAAAACATCATGAAACACACCACTGTATCTGGGGTTTCTTAAATGTTACTGGCTACACAAAGCAAGCCTCACTCACAGTGTCTGAGAAGCGCTTGATGGGGATTACTCCCGGGTAAGTGTGCACAGGGTTACAACCTTCATCTTTTAGCAGTGTACCCCAGCCTCCTCCTCCTCTTTTTTTGTCTCTTCCTTTACTTTATTTCTCCCCACTTCTTGTGTGTTACAGATGCCTCTCCCCAGCACAGCCTTGCAAAGGGAATGACAGCTTGCCCACCCTGCTCTTGGAGCAAGCTAATGGGCATCCTTTATGGCCATCCTTTGCTGGCATTGGCTGCCGAGATTCCCCCCCCCCTTTCCTCCCACTCCGCTTGCTTCCCAGAGTTGGATCCCCAACACTGATGGGATGTCAAAACCTATTGAGGGAGATAGACAAGCCTTCTGGGGGTGGGGAGGGGCCATAGTACCTGGAGCCACAGCATTGCCTCTCAGTACACCCCCACCAAAACCAAAAAAGGCCCATACACCCTTGGGCCATGAGAGCTGCTCAGCACAGGCACACAACCCCTTTAGCAGGCAGACTGCATGCCCAGCAGCAACACACGCACCCTGGCACGTTCAGCTCAGGCTCTGCCAGCCCAGGCAGGCTCAGTAGCATTCCCGGCACGCCACAGCAGGATGTCCATCCGAAGCAGGAAGGGAGGCGGTGTCAGGAGAGGGGCTGCAAGGCAAGCTACCCAGAGCTGCCGCCTCTCTTTCATCCCTCCACCCCCGCCCCTCACTTTCCCCCCTCCTGCAAGGAGCCTGAAGCTGGAGGTTCTTTGTCATTGCCCTGGCTCTCGCCAGCATCCTCCATGAAGCCCCGGCGCTGCGTGCCGCACCTGTCCAAGGCTGCCCTGCAAGCTGGCTGCCGCTCTCGGAGGAGCCGGAGAGGCGAAACAAGGGAGAGACACTCACCGTGCAATGGCTCCGGGCGGCTCGCCTCCGGGTGGGCAGATTCCAAGCCATGGCGATAACCTGCTGCTGCTGCTCGCTCCGAGCCAGGACCCTCGTCTCCTCCTCCCTTCTCCTCCTGCCCGGCTGGAGCAGAAGCCTTGCTTCGGATGGATCCCTCACTCGTCCTCCTCTCCCGCTAGCCGCTGCTCACCATCTCTCTCCCCGCGGCCACCATTCATCACCAGGGCTCGCCAAGAGCGAGCAGAAGGGGGAAGAGCGAGGAGGAGATGCTGATGCTGCTGCCGCCGAATCCGGCATCCTTCCCCAGGAGCCCGAGCTGGGCATGCTCCATGCGCTCTCCGGGGGGATTTAAACGTCACGTGACGCCCGAGCTGTCATTTAGCGCAAGGAGTAAATAGTACCCGAGTGGGGGTTAACCCTTCCCTAGCCGCGGAGGGAAAGGTGCTGCGTCAGCGGGGCGCACGCGACCCCCACCTACCCACCCCCGATCGCGCGCGCGCGCGCACACACACACACACACACACACACAGAGAGAGAGAGCTGGGTCTGGGTGGGGTGGGGGCTCTGGGGCGTGGGACTGGCGCATTGTTGGAGCCCTGGGGCTTGGGCGATGCGGAGGACCCCTTTGCGCACCCAAAAGTCCAGACATCTTTTAGAAATGTGAGGTTAGCAATAGCAAGCAAATGCAGGCTCCGTGGTCTTTTTCTCCCCTCCTCCCCACCGCTTTCCAATCCCATCCCACCAAAACGAGGGACTCGAACCACGGACCACCGAGGGAAATCACTGTAGCAATGCAGCTGCGGTCCCTGGGCACACGCCATACATTTAAAGCGCGCGCACATACACCCCCCCCAAAAAAATAGAATACTGGGAACTGTAGTTTGTGAAGGGTGCTGGGAACTGCAGCTCTGTGAGAGGTAAATTACAGTGCCCAGGGTTGGGGGGGGGGAGTTGCTTTAAATTATACTGCATACACAGCCACAGTCTTTCTGCTTCTGTCTTCACACGCACCACCGATGCTCACCCTCTTTTCATTCACTCTCAGAAGCTAAGGCATGGCTGCTCCGCTGCACAACTTCTCTTCCCTCTCTCCTCCTTCATATCTGGGGGTCTTACTGCTTCTTTCCTCCCTTCAAGTCAGTGTCCAGCCATGGCAGGGAGACAGGGAGGCAGAATCGGATTCACGTGGCCCGGGCAAAGACTCCTCCAAGGAGCAGGTCACGGTAGCCGGCTGTTCCTGGCAGATGCTGCTGCGTCGTTTAGGGAGGGAGGCAGATTCAGCCATCTTTTCAATACGCTCCATACAGGAGGGGCAGAAACCCAGTTTGGGGTGGGGGTAGTCTTCGTAAAGGAATTGCCCTCCTGTAGCTTTCCTTCACGACTGTCCCTGAAGATTTTCCGCAAAGGGCTGTAGCACCATACGGTCCCCTTTCACCGATATGCGAGCGCGCACACTGAATGAATGAGGCAGCTAGGAGTTGCATGCTCAATCCCCAAGTTGCAATCAAGGTATTCAGTCCGGAGAAACTAACCCCTGATCCCGGGAAAAGATAGTGGGAGAACAGACAGTGCTGTATTACCGAGAGAAACCTGCTCCCAGCTCCGGAAACGGGCTGTGATGAACAAGGGGCATTGAGGGCATTTCGCAGCACAGGCTTCTGCCTGGTTACTCAGAAGTAACTCCTGCTCTGTTCAATGGGACTTACTCTCTCAAGTAGGTATATATACATAGTGTATTAAACCATTCACTTCCTGAGTCTCAAATCCCCCAAGGGCACCACTATTAACAGCAGCTGTGAGGGTTTGTGTGGCACATGGTACCTGTGAATGGTACACCCATGGGGCAAATCGCAGTTGGAGAAGAGGGTGCCCAGAAGGGTCCCACCTCCCTTACCTTTTGTGCCTCTTCTTTTAGCTACTTTCATTACAAGTCTACAAAGGGTGGCGGCATCATATGGCTAAAATTCAGATCAAGAGTAGGGCTTGCAGATTGCATTAAGGGCCATCTCCCCCACCCCAGCCAATAACAAACACTGTAAGGTAAAGGGCCATTAGGTCCAGTCCTGACCGACTCTGGGGTTGCTGCGCGCATCTCGCTTTATTGGCCGAGGGAGCCGGCGTACAGCTTCCGGGTCATGTGGCCAGCATGACTAAGCCGTTTCTGGCAAACCAGAGCAGCGCACAGAAATGCCGTTTACCTTCCCGTCGGAGCGGTACCTATTTATCTACTTGCACTTTGATGTACTTTCGAACTGCTAAGTTGGCAGGAGCAGAGACCGAGCAACGGGAGCTCACCCCATCGTGGGGATTCGAACCGCCTTCTGATCGGCAAGTCCTAGGCTCTGTGGTTTAACCAACAGCACCACCCACGTCCCCAAACACTGGGGAGTCCTTTAATAGGAAATATAGCATGCAGGAGTGATTAAAAGCCACCGGCTCCAACAACAGCATAGTCTGGTCCAAATCAGCTATGAACACACTCACCCCAGCTGTTAAAAAGAAGACCATGAGAAATCTTGTTCACGGGTCTCCCATGTCAAGTCTAGTTTAACTCTCACAGTTCTCTGGCAACCCCCACCCCACGCTGGCACTCCTCAGAGAGAAGGTTGCACAATAGGATACTGTGCCAATATTTGGGACTCCCAACTGCTTCGTTATAGCAAGGGGTTTAGGTAACTATGTGAATTTAACAAGATTTTGTGTTTTCCACACAACTTTATATTTTGGTAACAGAAGACCAGGGACTCTTCCAGCATGCAGGATTTAAGGTTGCAATCCTATTCACCACTTATCTGGAAGTAAGCCCCATTGGACTCAGCCGACCTGATTAGATCTGCATAGGCTTGCACCAGACATCCATTTGTAATGTGAATGCGAAACCGAACATTCAGTTGCCGCTTCAGGAGATATTTTGGTGAAATTTGAGCCTGGCCCCCTCACTGGACAGACCCTTTAAGCAGGAAAAGCCAGGGCTTGGGTGTTCTGTACAATGTGATAAATATCCACCCTTTTGGAGTGGTGAGCCCTATACTGACTAGCTAGCATGTCAATTTCATTAACAAGGGGGGGGGGGGGAGATTTTCCTATGCTTTATATCCCAGATAAACACTCACACATCAAATATGTCGTGGGGGCCAAATATGTCGTGTCAAGGGCTGGCAAACAGTTAAGCCTCTTAGAGGGTGTAAAGAAAAGCTGTTGTTTATTTTTATTTATATACCGTATATCTATAGCTATAGCTATAGACACACACACTTTGCTGCCTGAGACAAATGACAAGATAGTGCCCTGCCCTGTCCCTCCAAACATGCACGTACAGAAGACAACTGGGTTTTTCCACAGCAGTGGAGGGACAGCATTCTCTGCTGTATTGGAAGGCAGCAGGCTGGTCAAATAAACAGAGGGCAGGTTGTAGGCACACCCAGGTATGTCCTGGAACACTTTATGGATGCTGCCCACCCCACTCCACCCCCAGCATCTGCTGCCTAAGGCAACCACCTTACTCTGCCCAGTGCTTTTTTCTGGGGGCACTCAAGGGTACACAGTACCAGCACCCTTTTTCTAGAAGAAAAGCACTGACTCTGCCTAATATTGCAAGACTGGCTACCCAGCCTTGATATGCAGCTCCTCTGTGGGTAAATTTGGTCTCAGACCACCAAGTGCATGTTTTCTAATAGGTATTACAGAAACATTAAGGGCCTTTTCCTTAATGGTTTTGGGGTTTTTTTTTGTTTGGCAGATGTATTCTGCAGCATGTCATTGATACATTAGTGGTGGACCATCCACACATCATGCTACACTGTTAGTTGTTTTGGCATCGTTCCCCAATGTTATTGCATTATTGCCACCCAGAGGGACACCCTTTCATTACACTGCAAGAAACGCAGGACAAAAATTAATCCTGAACATTTGCAATATAAAAAGTTTATATTGAGCAGGACGTTATAGAACATGCACCAACTACAAATGGAGTATGTCTGCCCTGAAGCCTTTGCAGGCATAAACAGCGTTGACAACAGGCCTGTGTATAACTGCCCTGATACCATTATGGAACAAATCATGAGGAATGTCCAAAGACGTCTGGAGGGGCTATGAGAAGAGCTGCAGTTTCCAGTTACAGAGAGAGATCCTTCAGAATGGGGTATCTGTCTATGGCTGGCATCTAGCTGCTCTTTCTGAATGGGCAGAGCTGGCGCCACAGATGGTACAGGGTTGGGAGGGGTCACAGGAAGGAAAAATAACCACTCTTGAGCCTCTAATCCCCTCAAAGCTTTAGGGGATGATGGGGAGTGGATTGGCTTCACTGGAGACTTTGCTCCATTGCGCCCATATTGCCAAGCCACTCCCACACGACAGATAGGATGCAGCCAGGAATTAACTCCCTCCCCTGCCCACTTGGCTCTTAAACACAGCCAAAGCAAGCTTCGGCCAACCATGCTTGAGAGAGGAGGGGAGGAGGAGGAAAGAGAGAAACAGGCCTTGTTTTGCATGCTACCCAAGGCCGCCAAAGGGATCTTAAAAAAAAAAAAGCAAAGCTTTTCACTTAAAAAAATCATAGTCCCATTAAACACAATGGGCATCACTTAGTGCAAACTTCTTTACTCCAAAACAATCCAAACTGTGGCCCAGTTCATGTATAACATCAAGCTAAACCATTGCTCGGGGGACGCGGGTGGCGCTGTGGGTAAAAGCCTCAGTGCCTAGGGCTTGCGATCGAAAGGTCGGCGGTTCGTATCCCCGCGGCGGGGTGCGCTCCCGCTGCTCGGTCCCAACGCCCTGCCAACCTAGCAGTTCGAAAGCACCCCCGGGTGCAAGTAGATAAATAGGGACCGCTTACCAGCGGGAAGGTAAACGGCGTTCCGTGTGCTGCGCTGGCTCGCCAGATGCAGCTTTCTCATGCTGGCCACGTGACCCGGAAGTGTCTGCGGACAGCGCTGGCCCCGGCCTCTTGAGTGAGATGGGCGCACAACCCTAGAGTCTCTCAAGACTGGCCCGTATGGGCAGGGGTACCTTTACCTTTACCTAAACCATTGCTCAGCACAAATATACAAATCTTTTGCTGCCCAAGACAAATGACAAAGTAGCATCCTGTCCTGGTTTTTACTCACAGTAAAAATCATAGCAGTGCTTTGCTCATCCCCTGATCCTGCTGCCACTGCAGTTTCCAAAGATAGACCCCAGTTTGGCTTAGAACTAAGTCTGAACCAAGGGTCATGGTTTGTTTCACTTCTGACAAACCATGAGCTGTGTAGCCAAGGTTTGCTCCTGGTTATTTGCTTGAGGTTTGTCTGCAGGAGACCACCCATGATTCTGGGATCAGACATAATGCTGCTAAGCCTAACCATGGGTTAGCTCCAGGCAGCAACAGAACCAAGGAACCGAGCAAAGCAGCCATGATTTTTATTTTGAGTACCCACATGCCTCTGTATTCGCACTATGTGTGAACAGTTTTAGCAGCTGTGTTGGGTGGGGAAGGAACACAGAGGAAAAGAGATATTTCTTCTCTACAATTTTGAGTTGTCCTTGTGTATCATCTCACCAAATAATGAAGAGAACATTACTATATACATCAAGTTAAGGTAATTAACAGTTTTTTGCTCACATTGGTTAGAGCTGTTGAATAGATTCCAGTATGGGGTTAGGTTCTAAATCCAAGTGATTCATTCTGTGTTTAAGAACCTTTGGTTATGATAAATCAGGGGCTTGGATCCAGACTGAGCTGCAATCCTACAAATACATTTACCTGTGAGCAAGTCCCATTTAACTCAGTGGGACTTGCTTCTAAGTTGACATAGATAGCAGGTATAGGGGACCTTTGGCTGCCAATATGTTGCTGAACTACAACTCCCATGCCCTCCATACCTGTTTTCTAGAGTAGTAGTAGCAACATAGTACATGTTAGTGACTCTTCCTTAGTTTTGCACTCACAATCAGTATCAATTTACTCTGATAGAAGAGTTTGGATTTGATATCCTGCTTTATCACTACCCGAAGGAGTCTCTAAGCGGCTAACATTCTCCTTTCCCTCCTCCCCCACAACAAACACTCTGTGAGGTGAGTGGGGCTGAGAGACTTCAGAGAAGTGAGACTAGCCCAAGGTCGCCCAGCAGCTGCATGTGGAGGAGCGGAGACGCGAACCCGGTTCCCCAGATTACGAGTCTACTGCTCTTAACCACTACACCACACTGGCTCAGTGTGGTTTGAGTATTGACAGGTGGAAGACCAGGGTTCAAATCCCCACTCAGCCATGAAACTCACTGGGGGACCTTGGGCCAGTCACTACCTCCCAGCCTATCTTACCTCACAGGATTGTTGTGCTAATGAAAACAGGAAGGAACCATGTATGCATGCCACTTTGAGCTCTCTGAAGGAAAGGTGGCATATAAGTGCAATAAAGGATAAGCTAAGTATCCTGAGTCATTTAATCTGGCATAAACAGAAAGGCCTTAGATATACTCAAGAAAAGAGCAGCACATAGTATACCGATTCTGCGCAATAAACAAAAGTTGGTCGCTGAACACCTTCCACTCTAGACAAGTGACAGAAAGTCAATGACCCAACCACTATTTTTGTATAAATTGTGAGCTTTGGCACCACCTTGTGGAAAATTACTTCACATGTAGAGAGATCAAGAACATGAAGACACTACTCTGGAATGCAAACAAATGTATTTTATACTACTGCTCTGGAAACTGAACAAGGTCTTTTATGAGCTCTGCAGAAGAATACATGAATTCCCTGACATGAAGCCAGCTGGCTCCGGGGAGGAATGTAGCAGCCAAAATAGGTTCCAGAAGGGAAGGCCATGGAGAATGCAGGCCGGACAAGATGTTAAAATGTATTTATCTTAATTCATACAGTGTATTTCTACACAAAGCACCCAACGTGGTTAACCACAATAAAAATATGTTAGCAAGCCTACCTATAACAAATAAGCCAGGGGTAGACAGTGAGATGTCCTCCAGCCACTGTGTACTACCACTCCCATCGTCCTTGGACAATAGTCATGGTGGCTAGGACTGATGGGAATTGTAGTCCAAAACATCTGGAGGCCATCTTGGCTCCCCTTGCAATAAGAGAGGAGATGAACCCCATCAGTCCTAAAACACCAAACAGCACTGGATGAAGTAGGACCATCATCTTGGCTTATCCTAAAAATTAGCAACTAACTTACTTGATAAAAAAGATCGCTCCATTTGACATGGTGTCCATCTCCCAACCTTTGGGCAACTCTGAAAAAAACAATGACAAAAGCAGGCATCAATCACTCATTAGAAGTGGGGAACTCTTTGTTTGACGGGGGGCAGGGAGGCCCCCCATGTTAGTCACTATAAGGGTGGCATTATGAAGGAGGAAGACCTATATATCTCTGGCTGGCAGCATAGCAGTACTACACACTGAAGGACAAACTAAATGTTCTGCAAGAGATCCAGAGCTGGATCACCTGAATTATTTTAATTTTTCAAATAGCAATTGATCTGGATCAGATACGTTTGCCATATTTCAACAGAGGACTCTTTCAAATAGAGGCCTGCCCTTGGTAAAAATAAGACACATGAGAACCGTGCCTTGGAAAAATCTACACAGGGTGGGATATAATGAGTCACCATAGAGCAGCAGCATCTGTTGTTGGGGGTGTGATTGGTTTTGTGTGTTTTGTTACTGTTTAACCTCAAGTGTACTAGAATTTGTTAATATTTCAAAAATATTGCTCTCCTCCACCTTCAACACATACTAATCTGAAATGGTGTTCCTGGCTGGACCCAAAACTCAAATGTAGGCTGCCTGTCTTCAGGGCAGAGTGTTAGTTCAGTGAGAGTCTTCTGTAGAATAAAATTTGCAAAAGGTAATATGGCTATGTTTTTCCCCCACCCCCAACTTTCACAGTTTATATTCGAAAGGACAGCCACAGGTGAACCCTGGGGAGGGAAGGAGTGGGATCCTCGATGAAAGAGGCCTTCCTGTCTGACAACTCTTTGGCTTCCCAATTACAAACCTGATTTTCAGCTGTGTGGAATGTTGCATCTCAGGAAATTTCACCTGAAACCGACCCATCTTTGTACTCTCTCCTCCCAAATCACGTGCTGGCATTTGACTTTCAAAATGGTACACCAGAGTATCTCTTCTTATGTTCTGCTCCCTTCAAAACCAGGAGCAGGGAACTTGTAGCCTTCCAGGTGTTGGTGGGCCATAGCTTCCATTATCTCCTGCTGGGGCTTATGGGAATTACAGCCAAACAAGCTCTGAGACCATCTTGGCTGAGAGTCCTGGAAGACCTTTTCCCACCTGGCCTGGGAGGGCGGGGACCTGACTGACTCCAGCTGCAAAAGCTGAGGCTGCTAAACAGACCCTTGGGCTGGGGTACTGTTTAGACAAGTTTTGTTGGCGGAGGGTTGGTGCTGTTAGATGCACACAAAAATAATATCACTATCTGTTAAGTGTACATAGCATTGTGCCATAAATTGCAGTTTCTTAAATGAGTATTGGGTTGCTTTTATTTTGATTATATATTTCGTGGTTTTGCATTCTGGTTTTGTTCTGCGAGCCGCCCTGAGATATATAGGGCGGTATATAAATTCAGCAACAAATAAATTCACTGCATGCAGACATCAGGGACTTTTTGAGACTGGGTGGTGCAGTGGTTCAGATATCAGATGAGGACTGAGGGGGACCCAGATTTAAACCCCAACTCGGCCATAAAGCTCGCTGGGCAATCTGGGGTCCTTCACTGTTCCTCAGCCTATTTTACCTCAGAGGGTTGTTGTGAAGATAAAATGGGGGTGGAGTGGGAGAGAGAGCAAGAACCACAAACACTGCCAGAGCTTCTTGCAAGGAATTCCAGGATGATTTTATAATTTACTACTGCTGCTACTACTAATAATATCATCACTATTGATGCATGGAAGAGGAAAAGGAAGCAGGCGATAAAAAAAAATGGGAAGGCTTCTTACAATGTCATTCATTACAAAGTGCAGGCTGTTAACAGGCAAGCCCCACTGGATCCCCCAACCATATTGGAATGCTTGAATCTTCCTTTCTCTGATGTGGCTTGTAAAACTGATGGAAAGCTCAATTCATTTTTTACATCCATGCCAGCAGCTTCTATGCTCCTCTCAGTCCACGTACAGGCAAGCAATATCTTTATTTGCAGCCTGCTTCACCTTACAGCACTCCACTCCCATAAGCTGAACCCAATACACTCTAGTATCTGTGTCTGTCTGATTCTGGATATTGCATGAGACTTATAAAACGTTTGTCACTGAAGGGTATTTCAAAGGTCATGGAGACACTTGTGGATGGAATGTGCATTTTAACCATACTATCTGTCTTTCCTCAATACATTCAGCACTAAACAGCAAAGTTAATCTTTCTCAACAGAACTTTCAAAACAGAAAAAATCATGGCATCGCTACAGAGAAAGTCCCTCTCCTGAATCATCACCCTACTGCTTGCAGATTCTCCTTACCCAAAGTAAAGTCATTTACACCTGAATAATGGACATCTTTTTTTTAGGGTGTTATGTACCTATGTCCTGATGCACCTCCAGGTATAGATCATAAATCTCAGTTTGATACACACAAAATAAAGCACATGTGTTATCGCTGCATAAGCAAGTGGCATTTATTGAACCAATGTTAATCGGTTTCTCCTTGGATTCCCAATATTTTCCAGCACTTCTCTGAAAGAAACATCAGATACTATTCTAACACAAATAGTGTTGGCCAAGAGATGTTCTGTCAGTGAGAAGGGAGGATAATTATCAACAGAAGATGACAACTATTGCATTGGAAGTAATAGCATCTCCTTACCTGACCAAGTAAAATGGCCACTCTGGACAGGACAACCACTGCCTGGGTGTGTCCAGCAAGTAGATTTTGTTTCATCACTGCAAAGGGCAAAACAATCACACTTAGAAAGTTTAAGGATTATCACCATATTCAAGAAACATCCACAACCCAAGGGCCAAGAGTAATCCAGATTGCTACACTTTGGTATACAGGAGAGCATTCATAGTAGGGTAGACTTAAGGCTGACTTTGCAGTGGCTACCAGAAGGAGAAATACAGCTGTGCAGCTCAATAAAATTTGCCACCTGTGGGCTCCCTGACTTTAAACTCTGTCACGTTTGCCAAAGGTTAAGCCATAGACTGGCAGTCTGCTGTGTGTCAGGGAGGAGGAGAACATCACCCAAGTCACCTTGAAATGCCTGAAGGGCAAGGGGAAAGGTATCCCGTATACAAAGAGTGAACTCATTATGGAAGTGTGGAACCTTACATAGCAAAAATGGCATAATCTACACACAAGAGGGAACTACCACAGGGAGAGCAATGGGGGCTGAGCATGCTTAGTGGGCACAGGATGCCAATTTGACTGAGGAAGAAAAGATGAAAAAATGGTGTGATGGTAGAATGGAATATCCTGGAAAAGAACTGAACAGACCACTCCATACTGCAACATTTTGGTGAAGTTTCCACTTGCAATAGTAATATTTAATTTAGATACAGCTTTATAATGTTTAATTTTTTACAGGTTCTATATTCTCAGTAATCCTGACAACATGCTTGCAAGGTAGGTTAGCTTTGTCATCCCTGTGTTGCAGACATCAGGGCAGAAGCTGAGAAAAAGTTGTTTGCCCAACGCCACCTAGTGATCTTGTGACAGAAACCAGATTTGAACTGGGAACTTCCTGGTTCACAGCTTAGTTCATGGGACGCCGTCTGGGAGAGGAGAAACAGCAGCCTGAGAATCCTACAGCAGCAGGTAAGGAACATTTCACAAGCTGGGCTAAGGACATTTTTAAATTTTATTTTTCTATGAAATGCTGATGAACATCAGTGATGCAGTACGTAAAACAGGAAAGAGCCAGCAGGTTCTCCCCAATGAAAGTTTTGTAGTCAGATCATATAAACAGAAATTCAAAATGCAGTTTAGAGTTGTAATCCTAAAAGACATTTACAAACACATGCTTAGAATTGATGGAACTTGCTTCCAAGTGATTGTGCTGAGGATCAGGCTGCAAGTATTTATGTTTCTTTTTGATAATTTTATTGTTCTGTCTTTTTTGCAAACATTTTGAGGATTTCTACCAACAAGTGGTGTATACATTTTATGAAACGAAATGAAACAAATAAGGTGTCATTTGCCAAAGTGGCATACGGCCCCTTGCTCTGTGCAGTGACTTAAAACCCAATCCTGCCCTTCTCTTGTGTGTGAACTGTTAGCATTCTTTCGGATTGTCTCTTCACAAACACACATGCCATTCCCACCAAAGAGTTGGCCCAGAAGTCTATGCACCTGCACCTGGCACAAACGGGGACTCCTTCAACCATCCACAGCTGCAGGAAAACCACAAACAACAACAGAGCAAGAACTGAACGTACTTGATAAAGAAGATTCTCCCGTCTCTGCAAACTCCATAAGTCCACCTGCCAGGCAGGTCGAGCCAGTCAATGTCCTCGGTGGCCATAAAGCCCTTTCCACTCACTGCAAAATCCACCAAGAACAGGGAAGAAAAAGAGCCCAAATTGCTCCCCTCTTTACCCCTGCACCCCTGCTTTCAGCAGGAAGGGACAGTGGCTGGGCTGCCTAGTCAAGAGAGCACAGATACCCAGCCCACCTGAGCCAGTCCCACCAGGATGCAGGCTGCCCAGCCCTTCCACAGAAACTCTTGTTTTTGCTGCAAATAGCCCAGGAGGGAGGAAAAACACAGCTGGCTGGTTAACCCTTCCAAGGTCCGCTTGTTGATCTTCCACCAAAAACCTGGAGCACCACAGGGTCCTCTCCAGCAGCAGCAGCAAGGGCAGACATGCTAAAACTGCCTGACTGTTTGAGAAGGCAGTTTCTTTCCTCCACTGCCTACTCAATCTAATTACCACAAATTAACTCTGGGTGAGGAGCGAGGGAGTTCTGCAAACTGAGCCCCGTGTCTGTGGTTCTCGCCTTCAAAAGCAGGAGGCATCTTCTGTCTCACCGTAGTCATCAATTAGAGCTTATTCACCAGGAAAGGTGGGGTTTGAGAACTTCCCCTCCATGGAGGGAGGGAGGGAGGAGGAAGAGGTCATAAATGCCTGCTTATCACCAGGGGCATGTGTTCCAAGCTCTTATACCACAACCGGGGAGAATGACAGCCTCACTAGTGCACTTAATCCAGGAGAAGAAGAAACCTGACCACTAGTGGAGCAAGGCATAACCAAGTGGCCAGGCTGTTTTGCGTGGCGAGTTCCCGCCCCCCACCAGGATAAATAAAGACACAAGACACCATAATTTAAGGTTAAATGGGCGAATTAGGCCACAACTTTATTGGATTCAGGAATGAGAGGCATTGGCTTAGGCATTGGTCCTATCGACTATCCGGCTCCAGCCCATTTGCTGGAGACACGGGAAGGGTTAACACCATAGAGGGGGAGTCTCCTGCTGAGGCACGTCAACTTGGGGGCGTGCCTTTGGCCCACACCTCCATAGGCTTCGGACAGGGCCACGCCACCCTTCGTTCTGCTCCCCTGCTTAGACTGGCACAAACCAGTTTGCCCAGAGCTACTGGAATATGGCCCAGCTGCTGGGTGTGGGGGAAGATGTCCAGTAAACACACAGCATGGTGGTGTTTGTTTTTGTTTCAAAATGATGCTTAATTGTAAGATTATAGCTCTTTCAGTAGACAGCCATGTGGTTAAGGTCACATTCACACCATCCACTTAAAGCATGTGGCCTTCCCCCAAGGAATATTGGAAACTGTAGTCTACTCCTCACAGAGGTATAATTTCCAGCACTCTTAGCAAACCATAGTTTCCAGGATTCTTTAGGGGATAGCCATGTGCTTGAAACATGCTTTAAATATATGGTATGTGCTTCCAGACTGGTGGCACCCAACACAACCCCTTCATTGCTGTTTGCACAACATTTGCAGGGAGGTTTAGCACACTGGTAACAGTGTGGAAGCACCCTCAGCTCACCTGAACGCATCATTTTAAAAATGCATTTAGAAATGTGTGCTAAATTACATTTGCAATTAAGTACCATTACAGATTACCACAGAACCTTAAACATTTTTAAAGCATGTTTTACCAGAGTTACCAGAATTCAGAAAAGAACACTCCCCCCCCCCCACGCGACATGGTTTCTTTCCATTTAATAGCTGCGCAACAGACAGAGCAGACTAGCAAGGGGCATTTTTTCCAGTATGGAGGTGTAGCAATGGGGTAAGAACACCAATAGTTCAATTTCTGCCTGTACTGCTACTGTTGCAGGCTTCTAGAAGAATAAATGAGTTACAGTGGTGCCTCGCAAGACGAAATTAATCCGTTCCGCGAGTCTCTTCGTCTTGCGGTTTTTTCGTCTTGCGAAGCACGGCTATTAGCGGCTTAGCGGCTATTAGCGGCTTAGCGGCTTTAAGAAAAAGGAAACAAACTCGCAAGAACTCGCAAGACGTTTCGTCTTGCAAAGCAAGCCCATAGGGAAATTCGTCTTGCGGAACGACTCAAAAAACGGAAAACCCTTTCATCTAGCGAGTTTTTCGTCTTGTGAGGCATTCGTCTTGCGGGGCACCACTGTACTCTAGATCAGGAGTAGTCAACCTGGTCCCTAACGCCCACTAGTGGGCATTTCAGGATTCTAGGTGGGCGGTAGGGGGTTCTATGGCACAATTTGAATTCTCCTTCCATTGAGCACGTGTGGGCAGTAAGGAAATTTTACCATCAAGAAAGATGCATTAGTGGGCGGTAGGTATAAAAAGGTTGACTACTCCTGCTCTAGATGCTTGTGCCTAATGGCCATGAGCAGTACTTAGAGTTGGGGAGGGAGCATGGCTTAAGACCCATCCTCCTGACATCAACATTGCTGCTGTTAAATCCCCCGACAGCATACAAATCAATCTGGCTAAGCTGATTCAAAAATACACACTCACACCCCGCTCACACACAAAAACAATTCTCACTACAGCCAACCAAAGACAACCAACCACACCCTAAGCCACACCCAACCTCTCTCACCACCAAGGAAATACAACAAGTGAATAGTAAGAGAACCCGTATAAGTAACGCTGACACAACCCCTCACACACGCTAAGTAGACTAATAGAAGCATAAGCACCCCATCCCACTCCCCCTCTTTTCTTCTTCTTCTTCTTCCTCCTCCTCCTCCTCCTCCTCCTCCTCCTCTTCTTCTTCTTCTTCTTCTTCTTCTTCTTCAAGCAGTTCATAAACCAAGAACTTATACATTGACCACTAATAATGAAACATATGTTGTAGATATTTTCCACATTTATTATGCTATTTTTGTGATATACAAATGACATGAGAAAACTTGGTATACTTATTTGTATAACATTATTCTTGTTTATAAAGGTAAAGGTAAAGGTACCCCTGCCCGTATGGGCCAGTCTTGCCAGACTCTAGGGTTGTGCGCTCATCTCACTCTATAGGCCGGGAGCCAGTGCTGTCCGCAGACACTTCCGGGTCACGTGGCCAGCGTGACATCGCTGCTCTGGCAGGCCAGCGCAGCACACGGAACACCGTTTACCTTCCCGCTAGTAAGCGGTCCCTATTTATCTACTTGCACCCGAAGGTGCTTTCGAACTGCTAGGTTGGCAGGCGCTGGGACCGAACGACAGAAGCGCACCCCGCCGCAGGGATTCGAACCGCCGACCTTTCGATCGGCAAGTCCTAGGTGCTGAGGCTTTAACCCACAGCGCCACCTGCGTCCCAACATTCTTGTTTATAAAACCCAATAAAAAAACCAAAACATTGCTGCTGTTTATTGGGATGGGGTAGGCACACCGCCAGACGCACTGGAGTGTCTCTACCAGTGTACCTCTACAACTGTGACCTCACCACTGCCCTGCCCCTGCAAGATCCAGCTAAGGAGCAGTTAACACAGCAGCAGCAACACCCCATCATATCAGATGCTTCTGGCCAGGAATACGTATCGAATCTCAGTTGCCCCATTTCCCAGTGGAAATAAAGATACCACTTGGGTACCAAATCTTGGACACCACTCTTTTGCATGAGTCCATTAACTGACAGTTTACAAATTCCCATATTCAAAACTGTACACCGTTTCATAGAACCGAGGATAATAAAGAAAGATGATGAGTCATGATGACATATAACCCAAACTAAGAACCAGTCCTGCCAACATCTGTCTACATACAATGTTACTGACGTAGTATCATGGACATGACTAAGCCCTATGGCAAGCTCCATAGGAACTACCCCAAGTCCCCACATCTATTTAGTGCATTAACAAGGCTTAGCTTGTACCAGTGGAGCTTTAGGTTCAACCCCTGTCCAATGGGAACTCAAATGTCCAGTTGCTACAGGTTCTGAGTGATTGTCAGGATTAATGGATGAGTACATAATAGCTCTATTATCTTTTTAAGTATCGTATTTTGAAACAGGATATTAGGTCCATGGATTCCTTTGGCTGGGATAGCTCAGTTGGTAAAACATGAGACTCTTAATCTCAGGGTCCTGGGTTTGAACCCCATATTGGGCAAAAGATTCTTGCATTACAGGGGGTTGAACTAGATGTCCCTTGTGGTCCCTTCCAGTTCTACTATTATATGCTAACCCTTCCCCCTCTTTAGCACATCCTTAATTTTAATCCGAGGGGAAGCATGTCCCTTTCTGTATGAGTGGTAGACTATAAATTTCAGAACTCCCCAATATCCCTCTAACACTGGGCATACACTGTCACTTTTGGATGGGTTTCTTTAAAGTTGGCTAGATGCCTATTCACAAACCAGTTTTTGCAATTTGATCTGCTCTACAATTCTCTTTAATTACTAACTCTAACATAGTTGTGTGTGGGGGCTTTTTCTTTCTAAACTGCCTTATGGATATTTCAGCTTAAGACATGCTAGACATACAATTAACTAACACGCACACATTACACATTCTAGATCATTAGCAGCTAATGACTGCTGTCAAAATCTGGGTGTCCAACTGTTGCTTCTAGAATAACTATAAAACAGAACTCAATCACCCCACACTCTCAGCCTAGCATACCAGGTTGTGGGGGATGGGGGGGGCAATATTAGCACCATTTCTCCATAAGAGCAAAACTGTTGGTTTGTGATTCTGGTTTAAGAATGAACTTTCATGACAACATTTGCCAAATTAAAATGCTGTGATGTTTTTAAAGATACAAGAAACAGAGAACAAAACCCAGTAATATTGCAGCTACGCTGCCTTTGGAACAGATTCCCCCCTTCTTGTTTTAGCTTAGCTGCAATTCATAAGTGGTTCTGCAACATCAGCAGTACAAGGGATCATCTCATAATCCATCCTGATCCTATTCTGCTTCTTTCTTTTTTTAAAGCAACCTCTTTAAAACAAAAAACACATTTTCAAAAGCAAAGCTTCATTTTCTACAAGGCTGGCTATGCAAATGCTTTCAGATGAGTTTTGCTCCTTTGAGTAACTTCCTTAACTAGTTGAGGTTATTTGCAAAGAGAGAGTGAGTAAGAGCAGTGGCGGGGTAATGAAATCTTCAGAATGGCACCGTGCCCGAGTGACGACTCTATGATGCTGCATGCACACAATGCCCATTTTGCCTACACAACTATGCCAGCAATAAGAGGTAAAGGTAAAAGACCCCTGACAGTTATGTCCAGTCACAGATGACTCTGGGGTTACGGCGCTCATCTCGCTTTACAGGCCGAGAGAGCCGGCATTTGTCTGCAGACAGTTTTTCCGGGTCATGTGGCCAGCATGACTAAGCCGCTTCTGGTGCAACGGAACACCGAAACCAGAGCAACGCACGGAAACACAGTTTACCTTCCCACCAGAGCGGTACCTATTTATCTACTTGCACTTTTTGGCATGCTTTCGAACTGCTAGGTTGGCAGGAGCAGGGATTGAGCAACGGGAGCTCATCCTGTCGTGGGAATTCGAACCGCCAACCTTCTGATCAGCAAGCCCAAGAGGCTCGGTGGTTTAGACCACAGCAAGGCTGTCAATTGCAATTGTCCAATGGAAAGTTTGACCAAGCTGCGGGAGGCAGTGGAAGACAGGAGTGCCTGGCGTGCTCTGGTCCGTGGGGTCACGAAGAGTTGGACAGGACTAAATGACTAAACAACAACAACAATGGTAAGCACTCTGAATTCTTACTGGCCATCTGGAGGGCTAAGGCTTTGCACAGGCAGAATTTTGCCAGTAAGAATACACCAGTCAGAACCAGGGGGATCTTGAGGCTTGGCCATCATGGTGTGTCTGTACCAGTATTAAATCAAGAGAGCTGCTTCTTCCCACTCCACCCTGACAAAGACAGGCCAGTGCTGAGTGATACAAGGCCTTTTCAAGACCCCTAAGATGCTTCATGCATTACGTTGCATTTATAATAAGCATAGGTAAAAATATGGCATGCATGCAACAAAGGTGTGTTTAAAAGGCATGAGATAACTGCCATGATGTCTCCCAATTGTAGCCCTTAAGCCCTGATGGTGGAACTACCTGTTCCGAAGCAAACCTAAGGATCACAACACCATGTTTTCCTTGTAACGTAATAGTGGGGACCTGAGGGAATTTGCAGAAGAGAATTAGTGCATGGAACAGTGGGATTAATGCGTCTCTCTGATAAATCTCACCATGCTCCTCTATTCATTTATTTTGTTACTGTTTTCATAGGATCATAGAATCTTATAGTTGGAAGGGACCAAAGGGTCATCTAGTCCAACCCCCTGCAATGCAGGAATCTCAGCTAAAGTATCCATGGCAGATGGCCATCCAACCTCCGCTTAAAAACCTCTAAGGAAGGAGGTTTCCAACAGATAAGCTTATAAACCAGGTGAGCCATAGTAGTGGTGCAGTAGGCAGCCACTGAACTTAGTGGTCTTGCGGGTGGGCTCTTTAAATTGTAACACACAATACTTCACATACTTCAAAACATGACAAACCAGCCCTGCTGTGTGGTTAAGTACCCTCTACTGAGTGGGGTCTTGGACTTCTGCCCCCAAGTCCTCTTGAGTTTACCACTGAAACCTGGCTGAAAGTGGGGGGAACTAGAGGGGCATTAGCAAGGATGAATCAGTGGGGAGGGTTAATGTTTATTATGCACCCTGAAGCTGTGTCCTAATCTAATCCAATATCAACACTAAAGAGGCGGTACTGAGTAAACAACACATTGGATGGTGAAGGACTTTGACACATTCTTTGTGTGTGCTGTTATATTTCAACTCGTATAGAAATGCAAGGACAAAAACATATCTATTTTGTTGCTTTTGGTTTTTAAAAATCTCATTTCACTTGTTTAAGCAGTTTAGTCGCACTGATGTGGAGAGGTCCAGAGAGGCCATGAGGCAAAGTGGTTAGACTGTTAGACCAGGACTGGGGAGATCCAGGTTCAAACCCTGACCCAGCCTTGAAGCTCACTGGGTATCCTTGGGCCTCCGCTTGACCTACCAAACAGGGTTGCTGTGAGTGTAAAACAGTGGGAGATAAAAATGTACATTATGTTCAGTAACTCAGAGAACAAATTGGATATCAATGTAATTAATAGCAACCTAAATGCACTACGTACCTGGAAAGCTCACTATTAACCTGAATCTGGACCACTTCACGCAGCAGGAGAACTGTGCAACTATGTGGTTCATATCAGTCCACATTCTCATATCAGCGACGGTTACACCCACACACAATATACACAATGTCTCCTATCAGAAGTGGATTTACGGGAGCACAACTGGTTCGCCTGCACTGGGCACTGAGAGGAGAGGGCGCCACGGGGGGAGGGACTCCAACAATGACTTAAAATGGAAGGCGAGAGGCTGGTGCACCGATTTTTGGCATTCTACAGGGCGCTGCTGAAATTTGAAAGCCCCAAATCCGCCGCTGCTCCTATGCTAACATGGAGGTGGACTTTTTCATTGCTTGTACCACTGTGGAATGCCAAATCAGTGAGCCCTATTCTAGTAATTTGACATCAGCTGTGACTCTAGGCTTGCCATATGTCAGGAAAATTCCTGACATGTCCTGATTTTGGGGAGTAAAAATGGCATCAAGGGGAATTTTGCCGAACTGGCAAAATGCCAGGGAAAACCCAGATGTATGGCACCGCAATGGAAAAAGTATTGGAAACAGCTCAAAATGCTTAAAATCACCAGTTTCCTTAAAGAAGCTCAAGAACTTTGTGGGCGTCAGGAATTTTACTTTTTTGAAATATGGCAAGCCTATCTGACTCAATGCAGTCAATGCCTTCTTAAAATGTTTGTCAGCTCCTCATGACCACAAGGTATTTTCATATCTGGCCTATTCACTTTCATGGCATGTGGGTTGTGGAGCAAGCTCTTCATTATTTAAAGGGTTAGGTTGTGGCAAGGGTGTGAGGAAGAATGAGCGAGTTCTCAAGAATGAACAAGTGTCAGGGTGAGGTTTCTCTTAACAATAAGACTGGTGCAGCCCAGCACTTAGAAGGAAGAAGAGACTGGACCAGACTGAATTGGAAGATGACGACAGCAAGTGGCTAACTGGACTTGTTTGTCAACCACTGAAAGGGTGCTTCCGCAATAGGTGACGAAGAGAATAAACCAAAAGCTCTAATCTTATGCACACACACACACCATGCCAAGAGAAGGAGGAAGATTTGCTAACTGGCCTCAACCATTCATTTGTGATGGCAAGAAGCATTCCGTGTTACTAAACAGAGAATGAGTGGAGAGAAGAGCCATTCAACATAGGTATGACTCACCCTCTGCTGGTGATGAACAGACATAGCACGTTGAAGAAAGAGGATCATTTCCGTAGTGGTACAACAATTCACAGGACATCTCTTGGGTTCAAAGTTCCTCAGTGTCAAATTAGCAGATGATTTCCAACTCAGTAGCTTCAAGCAAGAGTCTTCTTTTGAAAGTACAGAGCGGACAGACCATAATTTACATGCTAGAAGATGTTGAAGTTAAGGAGCTATTGATGCTGCAGGTTCTGTGGTAGTATTTTTCAAGTAAAGGCAGGGGGTGTAGTTAGTTGCAGGGCTTGTTCCTGGTTTTGCATTTCCAGTTAGTGACCCATGTGCAAGTAAATGGGGGAGGGAGGGGCTTGTCTTTAAGCAAAACCTGTGAAAGGGAGGGTCATTTAAGAGTACAGCTGTAAGGCTTTGATGATGCAGCTGGAGAGGTTTTAGATAAGTAGGTGACAAGCGTTACCTACTGATTCTGTTACTTTCTCTGTTGCACCAGTTCTGTACAAGGCAACTCTTGCAGTCATATTGCAGGGCCCGACTGCGCTGTTGCTATTTGTTAATTAATATATCACTTAACTGTCAAGGAGGCTTCTAAGCAGTTTACAAGCATAAAGCCGGTTACAAAAAAATATGAGCACACAAAATTTAAAATGCCAAATGAAGCAATTTCATCAAAACATAAAAATAGCCATGCACGACTAAAATATGCAATTATAACAACCCCGTTTAAACAACACAACAATTTAAAAAGTTAAAACAGCAATTAAAACAGGAGGTTCAAGTCAGGCAATCAAAGGAATGCTTGTCTAAACAGGTGTGTCTTCCAGAGCCAGCAGAATGTCAATTCTGATGGGACTTCTCATATTTCAGCAGTGAGACCATTCCACCACCCTGGTACTACCAGTGAAAAAGTCCACCTCCAAGTTAGCATAGGAGACGATGGGTTAATGTTGTGTGTTCTGGCTGGTAGGTAAGGTATACATAGTACTTAGTCACTGCTCCCAGCAAGACATGTTGTGGCATCATCAGAATTATGGTTCCTAATGACTTAAAAGTCCACCACTGTGTGGAAATGTTGATGCACAAAGCTACATCCATGGTTGTCGGAATATTTCTGGAGCTCATGAATGAACTGAACATTCCTCTTCTTAGTGTTTGATGTTGCTGTTGTTAACTAAATTTGATGTTAATGTTTATTGGAAAACAATAAAAATCAGCTTGTTTTTAAAAAGGCATGAATATTTATATGTGAATGACCACACGGAGACAGATTTGCAATTGTTTAGTTAAACCTTTTGGCTTCTGCCTTTCTCAGCAACATCATAGGAATTGCAAGATGATAGTTTTAGAGCACTCGTATTTTCATATATATTTAGTGTTTGATAATACCCTCCTAGGATCTCGAACCTACTTGGTTGCTTTTAAGATTTTTTATTTATTTATTAAATTTGTATACTGTTCTTCATCTGTAGATTTCAGGGTGGCTCACAACATAAAAAAATACAATATAAAAAACACAGAATAAATAATAAGAGCAAAAACAAATCAAGAATTCCCCACTCCCACAACACATTTAAAAGGGTATTGGATGGTAACCAGCTAAAGGCCTTCCTGAAGAGGAACATTTTCACCTGACACCTAAAGGCCCCAGGTGAACCTCTCTAGGGAGAGCATCAGCACTGGATTTTGTAACTAAAAGGTGGCTATTGCCACCTTGTGGACATAGTCATTTTCACCCTTAGATACACAAACCTCACCGAATCTAGCTTTCAGCCTTACAATGCTTTGTGCGTGCATGGTGTTTTTATTCCCTTGAGATCATGCTTTATGAAGGCTTGTGATGAACATAGATTGGATTAACCCTTTCCCTTCCTTGGTCCCCATATTCTGCCATTCCAGTTTTTCAGCATCTTGGGCCATTTCACACATTACAACTACAACTAATCCAGAATTCAGCAGCTAGACTTGTGACTGGGGGCGGCCGCCAAGACCGCGTAACACCGGTCTTGAAAGACCTACATTGGCTCCCAGTATGTTTCTGAGCACAATTCAAAGTCTTGGTGCTGACCTTTAAAGCCTTAAACGGCCTTGGCCCAGTACACCTGAAGGAGCGTCTCCATCCCCATCATTCCGCCCGGACATTGAGGTCCAGCGCCGAGGGCCTTCTGGCGGTTCTCCGACTGAAAGAAGCCAAGTTACAGGGAACCAGGCAGAGGGCCTTCTCAGTAGTGGCACCTGCCCTGTGGAACGCCCTCCCACCAGATGTCAAAGAGAAAAACAACTACCAGACTTTTAGAAGACATCTGAAGGCAGTTCTGCTTAGGTAAGCTTTTAATGTTTGACGCACTATTGTATTTTAATATTTTGTTGGAAGCTGCCCAGAGTGGCTGGGTATAAATTATTTATTATTCTTATTCTTATTCTTATTATTACATCGTAGCAAACCTGAGTCTGCCATCAGTGTACACTCAGCAGGAAGCGCCAACCTATTCTGGATATGACAAATTTGCTCCTACAAATCCAAGTGTGTAATTTACACATTACACACACATGCACACACAGTGTGAAGGAACTCCAAAATCAGCCCATTCCTACACAGAAACAATTTCCTAAACCTCAGACTTTTTGCTGATCTCAGTTCTGCTACTTTGGTCAATTTAAAGCTCCTTCTATATTATAGAATCATATAACTGTTGAGTTGGAAGGGACCCCAAGGGTCATCTTGTCCCAACCTTTCCTCTAAGTAGCTCAAGAAGGTGTACATGCGTCTTCCACCCCCCACCCCACCCCTTCTTTTATCCTCACAATCCCGGTGAGGTAGGTTAGGCTGAGAGGCAGTGACTGGCTCAAGGCCACCCAGTAAGCTTCCTGACCGAGTGGGAATTGGAACCCTGCTCTCCCAGCTCCTAGTCTTGACACTTGGACC
The DNA here is from genome assembly GCF_964188315.1 of Podarcis muralis. Lineage (NCBI taxonomy): Eukaryota > Metazoa > Chordata > Lepidosauria > Squamata > Lacertidae > Podarcis > Podarcis muralis. The sequence goes on from NC_135659.1 coordinate 60,056,072, forward strand.
ACTGTACCAAACTGGTTCTAAGTTTAACGTGCCTTCTAGAGGACTTATAGAGTTATTGGCACATTTTGTAGCATTTCATTTGGCTTAACTAGCAGATTCATTGTTTTCCCCACCTCTTCAGAGGCAGTGCTCACAACATGACTGCCACAAGGAGACTGAACTGCTTCTTCTTTGATATGATCAGAGATGGGCAGGTTAGTGGAGAGGAGAAAAGTGAACATGGTATTTGAAGTGGCATGCCTAGAAAGAGAGTCATAGAGGACAGGACACATTTTTATCCCACTTATGCGCTGTGGGTTAAAACCTCAGCGCCTAGGACTTGCCGATCAAAAGGTTGGCGGTTCGAATCCCCGCTGCGGGGTGCGCTCCTGTCGCTCGGTCCCAGCGCCTGCCAACCTAGCAGTTCGAAAGCACCCCCAGGTGCTAGTAGATAAATAGGGACCGCTTACCAGCGGGAAGGTAAACGGCGTTCCGTGTGCTGCGCTGGCTTGCCAGATGCAGCTTGTCACGCTGGCCACGTGACCCAGAAGTGTCTGCGGACAGCGCTGGCCCGCGGCCTATAGTGAGATGGGCACACAACCCTAGAGTCTGTCAAGACTGGCCCGTATGGGCAGGGGTACCTTTACCTTTATCCATGTTAAAGCCATCTGGGCAGTTGGGATATATGCACAGGGAAAGCAAGGCCTAGCTGAAGGTCAATCAATTGGTGGGAGGGAGGGAGGGAACGGAACCAAACTTAATAACACACTCATTATTAATACTAAATAAGCTGTTGTGCCGATTCCCAAATACTAGTTTTTATATAGTATATTGTATAGTATATAAGTGTTTTTCCATAGGCAATGCACAGCTCTGAAACCACCAGTTGCCCCCATTCTTCCATTACAAGAGCTATATATCAATAGTCCAGACAACAGGAAAGTAGCTTGCAAAGTATTTATTACTTTTACAGATTAGTTGGAAATTGTTTTATTATATACAGAAATATAACTTTAAATATAAAATCCCAATGAGATACAATCAAATTCACTTAAATCTGTATAAAGTGAAAGGTTATCTAGCTCTTAACTTTGCCTTCCTAAAACAATATAAAAATAAAATTCTGATCAATTACGGTTTTGATTTAAAGTTTTAGAAGTAGTGGGTTTTCATGACTTGCTGTTCAGGGGGGAAAAACGAGCTGAAAGACATACTTCATTGCCACATTTAGCACCATTAAATGTTTCTACAGAAAGAGAATGGACTAATTCTATTTCAGGAAGTCTGCTGTCCTGTTTTTATGGCTTCAAATTGAGAACCAGAATCTCCTTTCTACCCAGTATTCTGCAGGTGACTAGTAAAAAACAGTAATTAAAATAGTATCAAAGTGGGAAGATTTTCTATTTTCAGTGTAATCATTAATCTATAGAAAGATGACCCTGCCACTTTGTAATGAGCTGAACACAGGGAGATGGGAGATGCACTTTGCTAGGGAAAAGAGGGAGGCTACAATTGCTAGCATCTATTCTCATATTACCTCCAAATGAATGCAGCCCTTAAAAGAGAAAGATTCCCTTGCCCCTCCTCATTTAGCCTAATCCAGAGTTCAGATTTTACTTAGTCCCAGGGAAATGTATACAGGATTGCAGTCATAGAACACATCCAGATCGATTAATGAAATTCTACAGCAGGCCACTGCTGACAACTCAACCTGCTTAAAAAATACTTCAAAATAAGCATTGTCTAAAATAAAGCATACTGTGAATGAAAGCTGTAAAAAATCAAAAACACCTCTGTATCAGAAACACCTCCCTCCATGTGTATTATATTGATTTATTTTTGTAAAGAGAACTGCTTATCCAATTAGAATTTACAACTGAAAAAGTTCAGGGTATAAATAGGGCAAAATGGTTCCAATTAATGTTTGTGTGGCTTTAAATCAGAAGGAACAGAGCACTATTTTTAGTTGTACTATTAAGAGTAGCATACTGAGCTTTACTCCAAAATCTCTGGACTCTGAGCTATTTTATCTAGGCCATGAAGTCATTGTTTGTAATGCAAACACGCATCCAACTCTTGGTAACACAAACAGAATTTTTAACCAATAGCTACATAACGTGATGCATCCCAAATCACATGAATGCATTAAGAATTAGCTGCTGAATTAGACTTACAACCAGTTATGATGCTATTGTGAACAATTGCATTAATACTGATTTTTTGTAAACATCATAGCTGATGGGAATTACAAATTGTTAACGACTAAATCCTATTTACTATGAGTGTAGATATATCTGTGTACTAGAGCAGACACTAATCAAATTAACATCTTGCTTTATTCTTTCCACAGTGCTCAGCTGATTATAGGTGCCTGTGTGAATTGGGGTTGTAGCCAAAAGAATGCTATGTCACAGTCCCATCAGTGTAAGAATTTCCACTTGTGCCAATGATACTGCCCCCTAAATCTGTTGTAGGGGTTCCCCCAACCCTCCAGAGTAATTTGGGGATGGCATTAGGTGCAGGTGGGGGAGGAGGGGGGGAAATCCTATTATATAAGCAGAATTCCTTGCACTAACAGGATGTGTTAGCTGGGCACTGTCCAAGAAGTATAAGCAGAACTGTCTTAGAATTTAAGCAATCCATTCTTAAGAGTGACACTACAGTTACCATCTTTCAGCAGCCTAAATCCAGGTTGTTGATCATAAGAGACAAGTATGGTACAGTTTGAGAGGCAGATTATTGCAAATGACTTGGAACAAGCAAATACTTTAAAACTAAAGATGTAACAAACATGTATCATTCTTGTCTTTTTGAACATTAGAGACTGTATGAGAAATACATACATATAGGATGGGCAATGTTTGATTCAAGAATGATATACAGTGGAACCCCGGGCTGCGAACGTGATCCGTGTGGGAGGCACGTTCGCAACCCACAGCGCCGCGTCTGTGCACACATGGGTTGCGATTCAGTGCTTTTGTGCATTCGTGAGTGCCGAAACCCGGAAGTAACCCGTTCTGGTACTTCCGGGTTCAGCGCGGTGCGCAACCCGAATTCACGTAACCTGAAGCGTCTGCAGCCCGAGGTACCACTGTACTATTATAAGATTTGCAATTTCTATTATACACAAGCTCTAAATAAAAAATAATAGACTGCAATATGCAAACTTTAAATCAGAACTGCATTGATGGGTTCCAAACCCAATAAATATACTTCAAAATATTTTCCCTTTTAAAAAGTGCAAAAAATCCACACTCATACATTTGTCTTTCTTATATGTGAGAGAGCACTCTTTGCAAATGCAGAGAGAAGCATCTCTGGATTGGCTTCTGCCAAAGCAGATACACTTGGCTTTAGAAGGGAACAGTTATGCACTAATCATGCCTGACGATACCAAATGGAGCCTGCATCCATACACATACAGCATTATCTGTTGCAGAGTACTGAGATGCAGCATTAAATTACTACTGCCCCCCAACTTTTACATCATGTAGGCAGCTGCCATTGTAATAAGAAGCTCATGTGTCATTAAAATGCATTACCCTTTTATTTTTATACTTTATTAAGGTGCTAGAAAACATAATTTCACAACATTTCCTGGAGTCTATTAAATATTCGCTGCCTGTGCTCCATTGTTAAGCAATATCCAATAGCAGCCTCAGTTTCTTGAATTCGCTTATGGAACCGGCACCCATCACGTGCAAATTCTTCCCAGGGTCCTTTCCGATCTTCCTCATTGCTCACATAATACTCAGTAACTTCTTCAAGGAAGGTCACCTACATGAGACAAAGTTAGATCAAATAATCAACTTGCATTTAAATAGCATCTATTTTAATTCTACGTTTGTTTTTAAAGCACAGTAAAGGAAAAATATAAATACGCAGTTACCAAGTATTTATCACCTAGGTGAGAGGACTAAACTGTGACATTTGTGCAATACATTTTATTCATTTTCATGTGTATTAAAGAGATCAGTGCTTGTGGGTTAAGGGGCACAATGGATAGCAGCCATGAACAATACTGAACCGCTGGCCTGCTGTTTTAATTAGGCTTGCCGGGCCTTTCCATTTGATCCACAAGGCCATTTTGGCCAAGCCACACCTACCCAACTTGCAGATAGTTATGAAGGAAGTTTCCAGACGTCATATGATGGAAGTCAGCAAAGCTCACATTTAAATTCTGATGTGTTATGAAATCTTTCCCCAGCTTGACAACAATGCACTCACAGCACTATAGATGAACACACAGAACCAATCTCGAATGTTGGTCTCCTTCCAAGGCCAGTATGAATCAACTGTGTCAGAAGAGACCATTTATTAAAAACATTTACGACTACAGTGGTACCTCGGTTTACGAACTTAATCCGTTTCAGAAGTCCATTCTTAAACCAAAGCCATTCTTAAACCAAGGCGTGCTTTCCCTAATGAGGCCTCCCGTCGTCCGTGCCCTTCCACCGTTCGGCTTCTGTTCATAAACCGAGGTAAAGTTCACTAACGGGAACACTACTTCCGGTTTTGCGTAGTTTGTATACCAAATAGTTTGTAAACAGGGCTGTTCTTAAACAGAGGTACCACTGTGTATGGCTGTCCAAGATACATCAAAGGGATCAGTCTATTATTACGAACTGCTGTGCAGACTAGGACTTTTTCATCTTGCTAAGCAATGTCTTTTTCTTCCCATTCTGATAAATATTTTTTATTAATCTGAAAGGTTTTTACTTTACTGTGACCATTTAACTAGGCCTAATAACGTTATTACCCTAGTGTTACTTGTGGATTTCTCTCTAAGGACTAACATGGCTGCTTGCCCTTTCCCCCTTTTCTTCAAACAGCACTGCAAACACTGCTTGTTAGGCAATTTTACAGCTAGAAATCATGAATTTAATACTTAAATTCCTTAATCTGTCAAGATTAGAGCATGTAATACACACCCATACATATTTTATAATATCAGGTCCCTTAAAGTTTATAATAATCTTCATTCAAAAAGTGAGACACAAGAATCCTAGATAGTTACATCAGCTTCTGCCTCTGCTTTATGCTTTCTTGCCATTTACATCATTCCAAGGTATCCTCCAGGGCACCATTACCAGGTCATGTAACATTAAGGTATATATTGCACACAGATCCTTGTTCGTTTACTGTGTCACTAGAAAGAAATACACAAGGGGGCTGAATTTGTTTTGAGAGAAGTCACTGTGAGCGATTTACAGGGAAGGTTGAGTTAAAATGTGTAATTTCACCACTCCAGGGATTTCTGAAATTCTATGTTTTGTTAACAGAAAGGTAATCCATGTATATCTAGGCACCATGAACTATTATGCATATTTTTTTGCTAAACATCCCTTAGTTCCTAACTGTATTGCAATCCTTGATATCAAAGTTCAGCTAGGCAAGGCAATCCCAACCTTGGCTCAGAACCGAAGTGGAAGGGACAGACAAGCTGTTATGACAAGCTGGTGTTGCATTCACACCTAAATCAGTCAAATGCTGTCATGTGACAGCCCTTCAACCCCTCTCTGTGCCAGAATGCCATTTTGGGGCTTTCTGCATGTCACCACTGGCAGAGATGCTGAAGGTGGGTGAAACAAGGAGCGCCATGGCAGCAGGGTTAGCTGAAGAGATGTCTCCACCCAGTCCAACATCCTTCACCCACCCAAGCCAGACACAAAGGGGGCTTGGATTGCAGCCTATGACACCCACAACATAAATCTCTCAGGAGAACACTGACATTAATGCAAACCAAAGCTCAAGTAGCACATCAGGGTCACAGAGTTTTACTTAAATGGTGCAGATTTTAGAAATAGTTTATTAACCACTTTATCATTCTCATGTTATTGCATAGTCTACTTATATTTTCATAGAATCATAGACTTGTAAAGTTGGAAGGGACCAGATCATCTAGTCCAACCCCCTCGCTTTATAACAGGAGTCAGAAAAAACAAGTGTAGGCTGCAAAACTAGGCCTGGGAAGACTGGGTTGATCACTATCTCTCTGTCTAACCTATCATACAGGATAATATAAATGAAATATAATATAAATTAGGAGGAACCATGCACTGGAGCTACTTGAAGAAAAAGAAGGATTAAAAACTAAAAGTTATAGCCATTGCCTAGAAAAGAATTTTGATCTAATTATAAATACTCCCTTTTAAATAAAGAAAACAACAGAAGTTTTGTGATAATTATCCTGATTTTGTTGTAACTGTACAATGAATTTTAAGGTAATACATCATGGGGAACGCATAAACAAATAGCAACACAACTAAATGAATGCAAAGTTCCAGCTTGTCCTAGCTTAAGGCCACTTGCCCTATTCCTAAATAGAGTAAGTTTCCTGATTTAAAAACATGTATTTGTCAGTTCTGAAGACCCTGAAAGTGTTTATTCTGCTGCAATTACATGCACCTGCTAGCTATTTTGCTGAGCAACATAAATAACTACAGCAAAACAGACTGTTTCAAACATGACTACATAGATGGATACTGCATTCTAATGTGTCACAGAAGAGTTATCCTTTCTGAGGTTTCTACATTGAACAGTGCTAAGTTTAAGTATCCACGAGGATTAACAATAATTTTGCACTACAGCATTCTCCTAGGAAAGCTAGGTGTGACAGAACAACATTAAGCAAACAAAGCATGAGTCAAGTAATTGTATTAAATTCCTCAGAAAGCCATGGCAGCTAATCATTGTTAACCCAAACAGACTGGAGGCTTGAAAGAACAGACTGGTGCACAAGGAGGCCCACACCTGCACTACTTCAAAGCATTTCTAGCATTTTGTTTCACATAAATCAATGGGATTTATCAAGGGAAGGCGGGGAGAGAATGGAGGATAAAACAGTGTGGCTGAATTGTGACTGAAAGTAGAGGGTGCACAACTCCTGCCAGTCACATGGAGCCTGTCACCCATGAGTCAACTCCCCATTCTTACAGAATCTACAATATGATACAATGCAATGAAGGGAAGGGAAAGGAAGTTCTGAAATGCAAGGCAAGTACAGAAGTGGAAATAGTAAGACAAGTAAGCATAAATCACTTTGAAACAAATTTAACCCCTTCATGTGCAGCTTTGTAATTTTAGTACTAACTTGCATTGTTGGTGTAATGCTAGCTTTGGAGGAAATCTCCATTCTTCTAAGAAACATGGTATAACGTGTATCCCATGCCCCAATACATACAGTGCTCCCAAATTTGATTTCACAATGTGTGCTGCAAGTGGAAGAGAAAGACAAATTCCTGCAAGGCATTTTACATTCTTATTCCAGCCACAGGATTAATTAATCTACAAAGCAGTTCTATGGAAATTTATCCTGGCCCCATGATAGCCAATTTGTGATACCCAACTTGATACTCTATTTTAAGCTCAGTCCTGGGCAAAAAAAGAGTGTACTATTTTAGGAACAATAATTTCAAAGAAGTAGAAAGAACAAGTCAGCTGTGCCAGGAATTACCACAGTGTGACACCATAACTTTAGTAATTTAGGTCATAGTTCAGTAATGGGGAACTTGCACCTCTACAGATGTCATTCAACTACCACTCCATCATCCCTGACTTCTAGCCAAGCTGGTTGGGGCTGATGAGAGTTGTAGTCCAAAACATATGGCAGGCCAGTTTCCCTATTACTGTTGTAGGCCTCCCAGAACTTACTTTGGTATAGAATCATAGTATTGTAGAGCTGGAAGGGACCCTGAGGGTTATCTAGTACAACCCCCTACAGCCATATGTTTAGCTCTGTGGTAAGCCACTCTACAGGTCAATTGGGAAGGATACACACACATATATTTAAATGGCACCTCCTGCTTGCATAATAAACCAATGTAAAACATACCTTTTTCTTCTTCTTACACTTTCCTCTAGAAAGGACACCATGCTTCACATTTTCCGTAACCTCAGTGTCTCTGTTACCGATCAGGTGCACCTGACAGCTAAGTAAGATGCTACATTGAGAGGGTCCAAGGCCTGTCCCTGTCGGTCCTTTCAAGCCATTTTTCCCTTTCTTTTCTGCAGTCTGAAACTGTGCCTTGAAGTTGAAAGGGTTGTAAGGATCCTCAGCGTTACAGAAAGAGTTCCACAATTTCAAGTTTTCCGATTCATCCACGCTGCTGGACTCCCACTCATCTTCCTCCCAGGAACTTTCAGTCCACGAGGAAGTATCCTCCACCTCCTCTGACTCAACAGGAGGCGCTTCCTCGGGTGTGTTCCCAGCAGTTCGAACAGCTGCTCTGAAATTCCGAGGATCGTAAGGATCCAGGCTACAAAAGGAGTTCCACAAGTGAATGTTTTCCCCATCCTGGCTGGCGGCATCGGATTCGGAAAGGGAGCCTTCGCTGTCAAACCCGTCGTCGTCGTCGTCTTCATCCCCTTCACCGCCCGAGCCTTCTTCCTCCCCATCGCTCTCCTCCCCGCTGCAAGCACCCCCTAGGATGTAATCGATCAGTTTGTTAGGACACGCAGGCCTAGTCACCGCAGGGATATCTTGCTCTATGTCCGAGTCCGAGTCGGACGGGGCCTCGGAAAGACCCTCCTCCCCGCACGGATCCCCCGCACCAGGACGCCCGCAGGCATCCCCGGAGCCTGGGTGCTCCTGAGCTTCCTCCTCACGGCCATCCGCAGGCAACGAGTCTCTCGGGGCCCAGGAGTCCGGCTGCTGCTGCTCCTCTACCTCCAAGCTATAGTAGCCTCCGTCGGGGTCCTGCGCGCCGAGCCCGGCCTTGCTCCCGCGCAGATGCACCTGCTGGAGGATCTCGGGGAGCTTGGAGAGCGCGGAGCCGGGCTCGGGCAGCTCCTCCCAAGCAGCGCTGAGAGGGCCCGGCAGTGAGCCCTTGTCTGCAGCGCCGAGCACGTAGGTGGAGGAGGAGGAGGCGACCAGGCGCAGCTGGTGCTGGACGGCGATCAGCGGCGGCAGCCCTGTGGCGTGGGCCTCCGACTGGAGCCAGAAGAGCGGAGCGGCCTGGCCTGGCACGAGGCGCTGCAGCAGCTGCGAGAAGAGCCGCAGCAGCGAGAACGGGGCGTCGGCCTCCGGCTGCGGCGGCAAGGCGGTCGGGCGAGCGCCGAGGCGAGGGGCCGCCTGCTCCCGCTCCCTGCTCGGCTCCATGGTGACGGGTGCGCCCAGGGCTGCTCACCTCAGCGCTTCAGCCCCGCGTCGCCCGGCCGCTCCGGAGGCCTTTCGGGGATGGCTGAGGACGCGGCGGTGGCTTCTCCCCGGCTTGGGCCACGCCATGTTCCTTCCCGGCGGAGACCGGCGGCCGCTTCAAGGCTGGATGGGAGTCGCTGGTTTGAAGCCAGAGGAACAAGATGGCGGCGAGAGAAGGGCGCAGCAGTTAGGCCGCTGGGCGGGAAGACCCCTCCTTTACCGAGCGCAGGCGCACACGCAGTCCCCCTCAGCAAGCGCGGAAGCGAAAGAAGCGTCTCTTCTTGTCACCTGAAAAGGGAAGATTAAAGGCCGGGTGGCGCTTCGAGTAACATCCGGGGAAGCTAGATAGCAGTCGACGGCTCGCGATTGGTTCCCTGCACACTCGTGGCTCCGCCTCCCTCGAGGGAGAGCGAGCGAGCGCACTTTGGTGACTGATCGCTGGCGCAGGCGGGCGATTGCATCAGCCGGTTGCTCCTCTAAATTATTAGAGGGTTATAGAAACATTCAGCAACGTTTTTGTTTTTTAAAGGCGCTTCATAGCTGTTGAGGTGCAGCTTATTAGCAAAGGAAGGAAGAGGAAACACCTCCCAGTTACTTACCTCAGAAATCATACTATTTAGCAGCCTTCTCCAACCCGGGGCCCTCCAGATGTTTCTGTACAAACCATGGCATTCCCTAAACGTCAGCCATGCTGGCCCAGGGCTGATGGAAGTTGTAGTCCAAAATATCTGGAGGGCAACAGCTCGTGGGAGGCTGCCTCATATGTTCATAGCAAACTTATTATCCAAGGATGGTGCCTTCTGTAGCCAAAAACGGTACCATCCACACACAAGGTCCAAGGTATCGGCAGGCCTCAAAACCCCAAGGTTTTCAGAAGTACATTAAACCAGCCCAATGCAATGCTGGGACTGGGATGGAAAATATGAGGCGGGATGATGTAGGGTATCTTGGCTTGTGGGTATTATCAATAGGAGCACCCCACACTGCAAGGGTGGCCAGATACAGAAGACAAGCTGCCCCTGCTAAAATTCCTTCTACACAGCTGCATAGCCTCTGTCCTCTTTTGCATTTGGTCCCCCTAACTGCAATGTTCAGTTTATGTCCAACTTGTTCCCAAGATTTCAAAACATCTAGGAAGCACTGTCTGCTAATAACTGGTGGTGAACTGCCTGTGTCTAGCCAGGCTTCCCCCATCTCTGTATGAACAGCAGAAAGAAGTCAAAGCGAAACAAAAAAAATGTAGAAAAGTACACTTAAGGGCAGCACAAAGATAGGGCTGCTCTGCAAACAATGATAACATACGGGTAGCTACCCCGCCAAAGGTCAGTTACGCTAATAGAGATAAGATGACCTTGTCGCAGCGCTAAGGAGCATAAAAACTACTATGATGCATCAGACTAAAGGTCCTTCCAATACAGCATTCTGTTTCCACTAGTTTGCATTTGAGAAGCTCACAAGCAGGAGGTGAAGGAAACAGCCTTCCCTTGGTGCCTATTGCTAATACAGTGGTACCTTGGGTTATATACGCTTCAGGTTACATACGCTTCAGGTTACAGACTCCGCTAACACAGAAATAGTGCTTCAGGTTAAGAATCTTGCTTCAGGATGAGAACAGAAATTGTGCTCCGGCAGTGCGGCGGCAGCGGGAGGCCCCATTAGCTAAAGTGGTGCTTCAGGTTAAGAACAGTTTCAGGTTAAGAACAGACCTCTGGAACGAATTAAGTACTTAACCCGAGGTACCACTGTAACTGGTTCTCGGGAGGTGTGTTGAGGTCAGCTGCAGCAGGTCATTGGTTTAAGAAGGGTACAAGCCTTTTAAGGCTGTCATCTGTGCAAATCAGCCATACTTCCAGATAACCATACATCAGGGGTTGGCAACCTGTGGCCCATGGGCCGCAAGCGGCCCACGGGGGCAATTTAACCGGCCCACGAGCTGCCCACGAACTGAGCGGCCTGCTTGGCAAGTCCCTGTGCGCTGCGCTAAACCAGCGCAGCGTGGGGACTCGCTCCCGCAGCACCAAAAATCACATCTGCGCATGCCCAGACGCCGGAAATCACACCATGCACGATCTAGCCCACGGAGAGATCTCTGCGGGACTTGACCGGCCCAGGCAGGTAGAACCTTGCCAGCCCCTGCCATACATAGTATCCCTTCCTTGCTTCAATGAAGGTGTGTGTGTAGAAATCTCTGATATTTGTATATATGGGCTGCAGCGTACTGTATAAAGATAAGGGTCACATCCATTGCTTTGCCTGCTTTTTACCTCTCGCCACACCTACTTTTACCTCCAGCTCTGCCCTCCCTTGGAAGTTAATTCATGAGATTCTGTTACACGCAAACCCAAGCTCCACAAGCAGTGCAAGATTCCAGGGGTTCCAGGCGCTTACCCAGGATTGTGTTTCCATTGGGAAGATATACTTGCACATATATCCATGCAATGCTAACCAACAGTGCACCCTTGCAGGGCTGGTTTTACCACGAGGCAATTGCTTCAGCAGCAGATCCCAGAGGAGATGCCATGCTTCTGCCTCCCCTTCTTTAAAAATAACACATAAAATAATCCAGGCAGATGTATCATTCCGACTGTGCTTCAAATATAAATATTAAAATTTATCATGCACTGGAGATTTGGTAACAGTGCAATCCTAAAATTGTCTAGTCAGAAGCTAAGTCCTATTGAATTCAGTGGGCCTTCCTTTTGAGTTGACATGCATAAGTTGCATTATAAAAACTGTCTTGAACCATATTTCCTCATGGTTGCTGCAAAACATTTTGTTAACCACACTATACTGAGTTATCCCAGATGAAGTGATCAGCCAAGTGCTTTCTTTTAAACATAAGTCATATTGTCATATGACATGATTAACCAATTTTAAAAAGTTGTGGCATGTGTGCATGTTTGAAACTCACGTACGTCATTAGTAATCCAATTACTGTAATGTTGCAGGCATCCTGCTTATACAGATCATATGGTAAAAACACATAGCCGTTGCCTACTAACTTGTGACTGTGATCTGAAGTATTTGAAGGAACAGAATGACAAAATTTGATTCTGTTATTTACATGGTTTTAACACACACGTCTTCTTTAGGGAGCTAATTTACATGAAACTACATTACAGTTGCCTCTGTTCTTTATTTTCTGCCAGAAAATCTACAACAGGCAAAAATTCAACAGGTGCAACATTCCCAATTATTCCATCTTCGTGCCAAGAAATGCTATGCCAGATGATTTTCTGCCTAACATGCACCCATCCACCAAACGAACAGAAGCCTTTCCCAAAAAAAGGATGCTACTGGAGAGGCTCAGAGATAATCCAGGGTTGTTTTTACAATCTAGGATTTAGGTAAGAAAAGATTTTTCTCCGTGGCTAAGTGGTCCAGTGGTTAAGGAGCTTGGCAGCATCTCTGAAGGCCATGGGTTCAAGTTCTGCTTATTCTCACACTGGATGGCTGCCTCCAGTTCACTCAGAAATAAAGTGACATCTAAATTGTGCCAAATTTATCTGTATTTTGATTCCTGCATTGCAAGGGGTTGGACTGGCGGGTCCTTTCCAACTTTACAGTTCTATGATTTAGTTGCTACTCAACCTACCACAAAGGAGGGTAATAAGAACTGTAAGCATGTGTCTGATGTGCGGACTTCCTATTGGCATCTGGTTAGCCACTGTGGGAGACAGAAAGCTGCATTAGATAGAACTTCAGTCCAATCCAGCAGAATTTTTCTTATGTACTTATGACACTGAATTAGCACCTGGGCTATTCTGAAGCAGCCTGAGTTTCCATTGCCACATAGCTATTGGAAAGTTACTTTCAGCCCCAATCTTTAATGTTAGGCAACGATAATCTCACTCTTCTTGTTGTTGTTGTTTAGTCGTGTCCGACTCTTCGTGACCCCATGGACCAGAGCACGCCAGGCACCTCTGTCTTCCACTACCTCCCGCAGTTTGGTCAAACTCATGCTGGTAACCTTGAAAACACTATCCAACCATCTCGTCCTCTGTCGCCCCCTTCTCCTTGTGCCCTCCATCTTTCCCAGCATCAGTGTCTTCTCCAGGGAGTCTTCTCTTCTCATGAGGTGGCCAAAGTACTGGAGCTTCAGCTTCACGATCTGTCCTTCCAGTGAGCACTCAGGGCTGATTTCCTTAAGAATGGATGCGTTTGATCTTCTTGCAGTCCATGGGACTCTCGTCTTCTCACTCTTCTTAATGTGAACCAATTTAGTACCTATGTACAAATGATCAATGGCTTGGGAATGTTCTGCAGCCTGCTCCTGGATCAAGCACTGTCACTAGAGACTCAGGTTTCCTCAGTGGCTACTTTTTCTAGCTACAGATCCCTCTGGACAGATATGGCCACTGTATGTCATGCTCTGTTGATTTCCAAACTGCATTATATCAATGGACTCTAAGTGGGGCTGCCCTTGAAGATGACTCGGAAACTTAAATTGCTCTGAAATGCAGCAGCCGTATTACAGGCTTGGGTTCTGTTTAGATCTCACACAACCTGTTTTAAAACAGCTGCATTGGTTGCCAGTTTGTTTCTGGGCCCAGTTCAAGGTGTTCACATTAGTGTTTAAAGCCCCAAAGGACTTAGGTTCCTTGATATTTGAAAGACCACCTCCTCACTTACAGACCCTTGCACTATTGGTAGTTCTGCTGCCCTCAGTAGAGGAGGGGTGGCCCAGGAGAGGGTATTCTCTGCGGTAGCCTCTAGATTGTGGAACTCTCTCCCCACAGAAGTGTGCCTGTCAACCTAAGTTTCTGACAAATGTAGAAGATGTACTCTTTTAAACCTGGCCGTGAGCAATGAGATGTCTGTTTTTAGGACCCTCCCTATTTCAGTCAACATAGACAATACTGAACGAGATGCACCCAAGGTCTGACCTGGTATAAGACAGCTGCCTACGTTCCTATGACAGTCGCAGTCACTGGGTGAGGTCCTACCTCAAGTACTTTCATCAAATGAACATACACTGGTCAAAGCAGGACCTTTAGCAGTTTCCCTCAAACTCTGAAATATCCTCCCAATAGAAGATGCAGAGCTCTTCCAATCTAATTCTTATCTAATTCAAAAAAGAATGCAATTTATTTTTATTGTGGAGAGCAACTGGCTTTTGAATAATGCTGGGCAATCGTTTTATTTTCTGCTTACCCATGAATGTTTGCTTTTGGAGATGCGATTCTGGGGCTTTTCCACTAACCTTTTCTTCGTAAGCTGCCCAGGCTACAAAAAGACAGCATGAACATTTGGATAAATGTGTGAATAAAAATTGCATTGAGGGGCATTTTGTGGTGGCCTGCCTTTAATAACTGCACAGAAGGGGGAATAGATGAAACTGCATCCTCTCTACACAACCACTCTCGGCACAGGTTTCCTTCCATTTGGAATCTGGAAACTCAAGTGATTCTGGCCTCCTCTTCCCAGCATGAAATCTCTGTGTATTATTTTCTAACTACATCCAAGTGGCATGGCTTCTAACAGCCATTGTCTATGGCTATGTTTCTCCAGATTCCATCAAGCTCAGTCACTTCTTAGCACCTGCCCTTTGTACCTATGGCTGACATGTCACTGTGGCATCATACACACTCCACATGTATGCACTTTTGCTAATTAGGCATTGTAGGAATGTGCCGCGGTGATTATGAATGATTCAATACCCAAGCCTATTAAAGTATGTATTATCTTAACTACCTAGTAACATAGCATCGGTAACAGATTGCACGGCTATTGCAACAGCCTCGTGGCATGAATGTGCAAGCAGTGGCAACTATGGATGCTTCCAGTGTCTTTCCTCTGCACTATATTACATAGGATCCAATCAGCCTGAAAATCTATCTATTCCTGTTAGGCTTTATAGTCTCCCTTCTCTTTAAGCCTCCTACATAATTTGATTTGATACTGCAACATGTACAAATGGTGATAGTTTGGCCCTCTATTGACAGGCTTCTCACTGTCCAGGGGAAGAAGAGTCATTGGTCATCCTGTCAATATTTAGGCACACAGAGATACTGTTTCCCGGTTAAGCCGGACAATGGGACCACATTTCAAGTTGGTGTTAAAGCCTGCAAATGTTTTGAATCCAAACATATGGTTGAATTAAGAGAGCAAAGATGCAGAAGCCAACCTGTTCTTGCAGATCCTGCATATTATCTCCTCTCCCCCAAAATGCACTGTGAACAGGCTTATGGACAAAGGTAGACCAAGTGGGAAGGACTGATCGACCTTGTGCCTTCCAGATTATAGTACTACAACTCCCATTGCCCTTGACCAGTGGCCATACTGGCTGTGGCTAATGGTAACTTGTTTTCAAACATTGAGTATGGGAAATTAAAGGTCAAATGACTTCTCTGAGCTGCTCAGTCATTACTTTTCTAGCCAGCCCAAATGCAACATCCTGTGTCCTCTTTGGCCAAGCAACAACTTACCAAAATCTATTTGGGGTTAATGATGCTGCATCTCTTTGAAAAAGTTTGTGCTTGCTTTATAACCCTAATGCGGCAAAGGATGAGACGACACAGTTTCTACTGAATTCCATTTCCTTTTATTTGTTAACTTCAAATAATGCCACCATTTTACAACAGAGGAAGGATCCAGGGATCTGCGAGATGCCATCTCTCCCTCATTTCCAACAGAACAGGTGACATGAGCAGGCCAAGGTTGTCTCACGTAGCTGCTTATCTGACTCTGAAATCCACCTGCACCTCTTATGCAGATTTTAAAAAATCCAAGTTTCAGGCAAACCTTGATCTAGAGAACGGTTAAAAAAACTTGGCTTATACCTCTCAGATAGCATATTTTATTTTTTTGTTCTTGAACCTGAGAAACGTTTCATCTGTACAGGAGTCCCTGCTGTAAACAAACAGCTCAGGCTAGCTAGAAGATGACGAGCTCTGAGGGAGAGGGCTAGGCCCAATGGTGCAAGGCTCCTGTCTGAGATGGGAAACATCTTCCCCTCCATTTTGAAGTGCTCTCTTTTTCATTCAAGGAGGCAAATGGCAACCCGCAAACAGGACATACTTTAAGAATGATTCTTAAAAGAGAGAGAAAAACGATCCAACAACACACATTCTGGTCTTTATATAATTGCAAAGAGACAAAGGTTTAAAAGCTGGCTATTCCCCCTCCCCACCTTTCTATTTTTAGTTTTTTATTTTACACAGGTTTACTTCTCAAAGAAAAGGCTACAAAGGAACAGCTCATGGCCACCTGGCCTACAAAAGGCATTGCAGGGCAGTGGGTGTATGCAAAGGTTTCAGTAAGTCATGGGTGCTCAGCGGCAAAATGCCAGGTAACCTTTTAACCAGGTTTCCAGCTAGTTTGCCTTTTCCTTTGCCTCCCACCCACTAGCTCAGAAGAAGAGCCTGCGGTGACACTGAAGATGAGAATCCTGAAAAGGCTTTAGGTATTTGCTAATGTAATCTGGTTTTAGGCAACAGGAAAGAAATGGCCATACACAGGAAACTGTCACAGAGGCGGTTTGGCTAATTCAAGGAACCCATTTTCCAAAGTCACAGCTTGGGAGAAGCGAGACCAGGAAAATCGCTCTGATTCCAAGATGCAGCGTAACCGTATCTAATCAGTTCCAGCTCCTCAGACTGGCCAGATGAACATGTGCAAAAGGCAAGCAAGGAAGTAAGGTGGAAATATCACACAGCTCTTCAGATAGCTGCTATGCCCAAGGCCTTAGTAGGTGTTTAGAATCAAGAGGAATATGGTTGCCTTTTGCCTCCTAGGACAAGTCTAAATGTTAGTCCAAGAGAGCATGCCTTTTAGGTTACATCTCCAAGCAGGAAATCGAGAACTGTAAGCTCTTCACATATATACATTACATAGCTCTCCTTTGGAAGCAAATTCTCCAAGATGGCTTGAGTTGGACCACACCAGCTCCTGTCCCAGAGATAAGGATTTCATCTACCATTTATATCCAACCCAAACATTTCCCCTCCCGCCCCTCAAGTTCTTATGCACACATTCCTTTATTTACTTAAAACAACAACAAACAACAACAACAACTTTTGAGAAAGTCCAGCAAGAATCTCACTGATGATATATCCTGCCTAGAAAAGCTCCTTCTCAGCATGTGCTCCTATGTCCCATCTGGACTGAAATCATTTGTTTTTCTTAAAAAATTAAAATATCCCAAAGAGGGGGGTGCCCCCTATTATTTCGCCCCCCCATAAGTCATTGCTCCCTTGACACAAGGAAAATGTATAAAAAGGAAAGTCTATGGCAGCCATTTTAAGTCATAAATGAATTTCCTATCATGACTCCACCCCAAAATGCTCACTCTCCACAGGAAATTAACCCTTCATTTGCAGAGAAACTTAACATCTGTCCGTCCTTATTTGCAGGAAACTAAATCCTGTCAGATACACCAGGATAGAACTCCTGGAACATGCATCAATTCCCAGGGACTCCCATGGGGCCAGAGTGGTTCCAAAGACACAGCGACTGCCTTGCTGCTCCTCTTCACATGGTCCCGTGACTCCTAGAGCCCAGTTCAAACCAGCCCATCTTCTCCTGTGTCAGATCTAGGTCCCGCAGTCGGATAATGACCTCCCCAAGGAGGATGTTCTCCCAAAAGCCCTCTTCACTCAGGACACTCAGATGAAGTTCCCGCTGGTGGAGGTCTCCTTTAGGAATCCCATCATAGACAAGCTGAAAGATACAGGAAATTTCAGGACATGAGCTAAAACTCACTCACACTCTCCTTAGAAAGGTGGAAGAAGTAGTTGCCTAGAACAGCAGTCTCTGGCCTCTATAGCAGAAGGCCAGACTATAGTAATTCTGTGTATTCTTCAGTAATACGTATGCATCTTAATGCAGACACTCATCTAGTACATATATTTTTTCTAGCATTTAGACCTAGGGTAGAAATCTGTCAGAGAAAACGGAAAATGATCAATGCACACACACACACACACACACACACATGTATAATACCGAGTCTTTAAACTTGAACTAATTCAACTATGACAGCAGTCTCGATAGGAACTTTAAATAAAGGAGGGGTGTTTAACCCCTGGCCCAGGAGCATGGCCTGGCCCCAAGTAAATTCTGACCTCCCCAAGACCCCCAAATTTGACAGCAATGACAAACGGGGGGATTAAAAGTAGACCGTGCTAATGTAGGTGGTTTAAATCTCTCTGCCCTCCCCAATAGCCTGATGGGGAAGCAAACCACCCCCTCCCTAACCTGCATGTGTGAATTCACACAACTGAGTCCACATCCCCCACTGGCATGCTTCCGCCAGAGGACTAGCCAAGGGTGAAGGTGGCTCTTGAGCCAACCACCCCACCTCCGCCTTATATTGTAAGGCTATATTGTAATAAATTGTCCATGCTGCCACTCCATAGTAACATTAATAGATTTCCAAGAGATGTATAATGGAGAATCAGTTCATACTGTCCCCTACCCTGCAATACATGAACTCAAAATATGTCTGGACTTTTTTTTTTTTTTTAGCAGCTGGATCTTTCACGAAAGAATGTTGGCTTTAATAGCTAATTAATTGTTTGATAGCAACTGTGGGTCGGAGGTTTCCCACCCACCCCTGCTTTAGCCTGTTAAGAAAAGGTGTGCGGCAGCATACCATTTCGTTGTAAGTAGGGTTGCATGTTTTTCTAGCGACTTTCGTTTTCCTCTTGGTGGTTTTCTGGGGATCGGGCAGAAGGTAGATCTTAACATACGGGTCAGGATCACTGCCATCTTGAATAGGCTGCTGGAAAAGAGAAAGTCAAGCCCAGTTGTCAGTTGTTTGCGCCACATCAGGCTGCAGAGATTTGAAAAGTTTGGCCAGTGGCCGCCACTGGGACATAGCTACAGTTCAGCACTTACCAGGCCTCGGATATGCATCACCATGATAAACAGCTTGTTGTTCTTGTAGGAAACAGATAGCTTCACTTCCCCACCCAGTTTTCCAACAGGTTGGGACCACGATGCATCTAAGAATAAGGAACAGGGAGCAGTGTTGGCATGGAAAACTACCATGTCTACTGGCAAAAAAAGAGAGGAAAGGCACTACACCCACAGTAAACAGGCGTTAGCGCCTTTCCATAAAGGCCATCCTCTGGAAAACTTTAGTATTATTATTTTTTAAAATAAAAAATACAAACAAAAACAATAAAATCAAAAACAGTACTATATTATGCCTCTGTTACGCTTTATCTTGTTTTAACAAATACAACATAATTCCTCTATACTACCCTATATCTGCATAACATAGTTTAATGACCAGTCTTACAGCACCATTCTGAACCTCCTGTCAGGTCCTGACACAAACTTACAGCCTCCATTGAATAGGCAGATCCCTTCCATGTGCCCAGCACTTTCATTTTATGTGCCAAAGAATGAAGCTGTGGCTATGATCAACTTCACTCCAAGGCAGCTGCATGAGAGCATTGCCCTCCCTCAGTACTGGCCAGCATGCAGAGCCAGAGTGTTGAAGCAGGTAAGTCCTGCTGTTTGCGTCCTTCAGATATTTACCAGGCAATTTGGGTGCTGGATTGGTGCCTGCAGCAACTTCGTCCCTTGGGAGGGGGTGAAAAAATGTGTACACCAGGTCACACTGCAAGAGAAGCACACCATCAGGCCACAGTTTTACTCCAGTAGCAAGTCACCTACTTCTGATATGCCCTCTGACATGAAAAGAGAAGCTTGGTTGGGCATGTTGCTTCAATTCACATAATAACTTACTTTCATAAATAAGTTAATTACAGTGGTGCCCCGCAAGACGAATGCCTCGCAAGACGGAAAACCCGCTAGACGAAAGGGTTTTCCGTTTTTGAGTTGCTTCGCAAGACGAATTTCCGTATGGGCTTGCTTCGCAAGACGAAAATGTCTTGCGAGTCTTGCGATTTTTTTCCCGCTCCCCCCCCCTTTTTCTAAGCCGCTAATCCGCTAATAGCCTTTTAGCAGCTAAGCCTTTAATAGCCGCTAAGCTGCTAAACCGCTAATAGCGCTAATCCGCTAATAGGGTTGCTTCGCAAGACGAAAAAACCGCTAGATGAAGAGAATCGCGGAACGGATTATTTTCGTCTTGCGAGGCACCACTGTATTTATTAGGCCTTCAGCTATGAAGACTCCTGCAGTTCCTTACTTGCTTAGAATGGTTATGAGCAGGCACAGGCAAACTCAGCCCTCCAGATGATTTGGGACTACAATTCTCATCATCTGGTCCTGTTAGCTAGGGATCATGGGAATTGTAGGCCAAAAACATCTGGAGGGCCGAGTTTGCCTATGCCTGGTTATGAATCTTAATACTAGGTAAAGGTAAAGGTACCCCTGCCCGTACGGGCCAGTCTTGCCAGACTCTGGGGTTGTGCGCCCATCTCACTCAAGAGGCCGAGGGCCAGCGCTGTCCGGAGACACTTCCGGGTCACGTGGCCAGCGTGACATTGCTGCTCTGGCGAGCCAGAGCCGCACACGGAAACGCCGTTTACCTTCCCGCCAGTAAGCGGTTCCTATTTATCTACTTGCACCTGGGGGTGCTTTCGAACTGCTAGGTTGGCAGGCGCTGGGACCGAGCGATGGGAGCGCACCCCGCCGCGGGGATTCGAACCGCCAACCTTTCGATCGGCAAGTCCTAGGCGCTGAGGCTTTTACCCACAGCGCCACCCGCGTCCCTGTAAAATCTTAATACTACAGTAGCACATAACCTCAGTTATATAGATGGGAGAACCAGAATACATAACAGGCAATCCTGTTTGCACACCCAGGCACCCAGAGGCCATCAGAACACACCTGATATTTGATATTCCTTACTCTCAGCTCAGCTTTTGATACTATACTTACCAAGCAAGTTCTCTTGCCTCCTATGTGCTGAGTGTTCTCCAGCAGTGGTTAAAGAAGGTCCCTTGATTTACATGTAAGCAAGGACAGGGAATGCTATGCAAAGCTTCCATATGTATTAACAAAGCTTGCTAAAGAGGAATGGCAAAAAGTGTTTGTGGAATAATTCCAGGGTCAGGCTTCTGCAGAAGCACTTAGATTAAACTATTCTACACTGCTGTGTCTGCCTGCAGTTCATCCTAAAGGTCTTGGCTAATACTACCTCGCTCCCGCCTATTTACCTCGGCCACCTCAGGAGCTGCATGGATCAGATGCCAGATGTAGCCATTCAGTTCTTCTCTCCTCCTCTCAGCCACTGCTTCTCCTCGTGAGCGTCCAATCACAAACCTGCTAGGAAAGCTGGACAATTTGGGGAGGGTGGGAGGGTAAAGAAACAGTTAGGTGTTGGGCCCCATCTATCACTGAAAAGCAAAATCTCAACTGAAACAGAAGGTCTGCCAAATTTATTTGCTCCCGGCTGCAACAGTACACACAAATTATTTTTTAAAGGATTTTTCATGTCACACAGATAGCAGCTGTCAGAAGGATCCATTTGGAGTGTTTCAGAAACGAAACTTTTGGTTAACGTCATGTGATGAGGACCATTCACACACAAGCAATTCAATTAAGCACACACAGAATTTTGAGAGGATAGTCTGCTGTATCATACCCACTGGATCACTAGCCAATCTGGTGAAAGGGATGAGAGATTCTTTCGGTTAGATCCTAAATGTGAACAAAATCCAAGCGCTAAGACTTCCCAAGGAGAAAACGTTAATTTAGTGCACAAAATCAGGGCAGCATAAGCAAGTTTCCGGGAAATGAATACAAAACTAGTCTTCAAAGGTTTGCAATTCTTACAGAGTAGAGTGTCAAAAGAAAAAAGGAGTTTGTAAACCAAATGGGGCTAACCTGGGGAGATGCGAAGAGGGGAAGATGAGGCGCATCTTGTTGTGCAGTTCCTGGAACTCTTCAAAGGTACGCTGGATGTAGGTGACTTCGGAGGGGTTCTCTCGCTTCACCTTCACGATGTATATCTGCAAGGCAGAGAGGGAAGCAGTCCTTATGGTTCAGCAGCACCTTCTGGAGATGCTGCTCCAGCATGCAGCACAACTTGCTCTTGCGCTTTAGCGCAGCCGCATGCTAGCTTCCCTGACACTGCCTCCACCACACTGACCACCTGCTGCACCAAAATGCCTGTGGAAGGGACTCACAAAGCCCTTGCTGGGATTGAAGACTTTTTCGTGACGGCAGAGGAAGACATCAAGGATCCGGCTGGACGTCTTGATTGTGTGGACACGGGGGGCAAAGGAGAGCACCGGTCGGGAGTCAGAGCCTGCAAACTTCATCTGCGCCAGATTGTGAATGAAGAAGTTGAGCTTCGTGGCAACACTGCCAAGGCTGGACTCTATCAACCTGCACAAAAGGATAAAACATCTGGTTTGTGGGTTGATATAGAATTGACTGGTCTACCCCCTGCATTTTCAAAGACTACAACAGACCTTTCAAAGAGGACCCTGAGAACCAAGATTTCTCTGTGGGAGTAGCTTGGCACACCAACGTGGCTCCTGGCTTTCCTTTCCACCTCTCCCAGCCATCAGGATCCCCCTTACCTGGTGAAATAGGTGGTGGCATCTGCTTCAGAGTCCTGTGGTCTCAATGCATCATAAACATACTTTAGGTCTTCAAGGTCAGAAAGCTCAGGGATCCCACAGGACAGCATCTGGGCACCAAAGAGGCCACGGATTAGAACCAGAAAAGAAAGAAATGCAAACACTCCAGACATGAGCTGTGGGAATTTCATGGATTCTGGAATGTGCCACATGCTAACTGGATTTCCAGAAACCCTCAGCTTTCTTTCAAAACACAGGAAAGGCAAGTTCCCAACCCTTTAGTTATGGTGCATATCTGCAAGCAATGTCTGCTGCAGTCTCAGGAACAAAAAGGGGCCTTTGGCAATGCAATAGTTAGAGACAGGCTTTCATGGTTGATACTCACCAAGTCTCAGCTTGTGTCCTTATCCCAGCAGTTGGAGGGGAGGGGGAAGCACTACAATTATTACTTATTTTTTACTAAAACTGGTTGCTTTTGATGTAAAAAAGTGGACATTTTTTATTTCACTATAAGCTGACAAAACCACACATGCAGGGCAGTGAGAGCGGCAAATAAACAATGACTTGTTAGTGAAAGTAACCCGGAGTTTGTTGTTAGCTTGCTGATCTTAACTATGGGTTTACTTTTATGTGTGAATCCAGACATTGGTCTGGTTCATACAACATACTAAGTCAAACCGTAGCTCAGCTTGACTGTAGGAACATGCGGCTCCTCATCCAAGGAGCAGCAAAGCAGCAACAAGTTCCTATCTGAGAGCCTACACGTTTGTGTGCTGCATCTGCCAAGTGATTTTTGCTCTTACACAGACAAATAATTGCTGGGTGACCTTGGGCTAGTCACACTTCTCTGAAGTCTCTCAGCCCACTCACCTCACAGAGTGTTTGTTGTGGGAGGAAGGGAAAGGAGATTGTTAGCCGCTTTGAGACTCCTTCGGGTAGTGATAAAGCAGGATATCAAATAATAATAAAAAAAACCACAAAAAAAACCTATACCCTTTCCTTGGTTTGGATATAACGAAGATCTGGCTATAGACTGAGAAGGTTCTGTCATGGGGAAACTGCAGGCTTGGAAGAGAGAAGGCAGTTCTTTACTCCTCAGGTCAAGTCTGATGGTCACCATTGTCTCTGTCTCCCTATGCAAACCCTTCAAGCTCCTGCAAAGAACAGCTGAAAGTCTTTTCAGAAATAACCATGATGCACTGTCTGGATAAATGCACTGCTACTGGAGAGCAGAGGCAGCAGGAAAGTAGAAACTGGGTATCTCACCAGGCCCAAAAGGTTGAGGAAGAGATGGGTATGTTTGCGGATCAGGTTGTAGGCCTGGCAGCAGAGATCTACAAAGTCATGGAAGCGGCTGGAGGGCTTGTCACCGCCGTTGATGACATAAGCCATGTCTGATGTGAAGACAAATGGAGCTCGGTCCCTGTACGGAAGAAATGTGCAAATGCCACAGTGATGTGGCTAATCCCAGGGACAAAAGAGTCACCATGCTTTCATTTCCGAACATACCTTAGTTGACCCAGAGAGTGCTAGATCCCATTAGATCCACACACAACACATTATTCTGAAGGACTTTGGAACAAAAGCCACATGCTTGGTATCAGCAGCAGGAAAAAGCTTGAATGCATTTTACAGATAATGGGTTCTGCATTCACTGAACAAGGGCATCACAATGTGGAAACTGATAAGCCACATTCCACTGGCAACCTGCTCCACCAAGAACGTTTTGAAACAGGCTGGAAAACATGATGCTTAGGGGGTGGGAAATAGAAGCTTTTTTATTTAAAAAAAAATCCGTAGTAAAAAGTTTGGAACTTCAAGTCCAACATTTGTAAGCCAAATTGTCAGATTCCCTTTCTGGATAAAGCACGTAATATGGTGCCCCGCAAAAGATGCGTGGCAGGTAAAAACTTGTATTGGGTACCAACAATCTACACCCACCCACATCATTATTAATTAGCTACTGCTACAATGTAAAGGTAAAGGTAAAGGGACCCCTGACCATTAGGTCCAGTCGTGGCCAACCCTGGGGTTGCGGCGCTCATCTTGCTTTACTGGCCGAGGGAGCCGGCGTACAGCTTCCGGGTCATGTGGCCAGCATGACTAAGCCGCTTCTGGTGAACCAGAGCAGCGCACGGAAACGCCGTTTACCTTCCCACCGGAGCGGTACCTATTTATCTACTTGCAGTTTGACGTGCTTTCGAACTGCTAGGTTGGCAGGAGCAGGGACCGAGCAATGGGAGCTCACCCCGTCACGGGGATTCGAACCGCTGACCTTCTGATCGGCAAGTCCTAGGCTCTGTGGTTTAACCCACAGCGCCACCTGCGTCCCTGCTACAATGTAGACTTTAGTTTATCCATGCAAACAGGAAGCTGGAAAGACTCCAAAGGTTGTGGGGTGGAGGCAAGGGACCAGGAGAATGACCCAGTGATTTATGGGGTTTCACGCTGCCCCCAAGGCAGGAGCCAGGGGAGGAGGGAGAGTCAGGGCAGTCCAAGATGGAGGAATATACGCAGGGTAAGGGCGGAAGAGGCTGTTCAGCTGACAAACAGGTCAAGAGACTCCCCACCTTTCCCTGCCCCACTGCCTCCTAGACCCAGGAGGGTCTTGAAAAGGGAAGAGCAGTGACAATTTCCTGACAAGAGAAGTCTCAGATTGTGGGCAAGCAACCTGTCATGAGAGGGTATATAAGCCAGCAGGGGCAGGCAGGGTCTCCCTGTTGCTGTAACTGCTCCACAGGGCCTAGACCTGTGGGCAGCTGCCTAGAGCAGGGGTCAGCAACCCGCGGCTCTGGAGCCGCATGTGGCTCTTTTACACCTTTGCCGCGGCTCCGGGGCAGATACTAGCGAGGGGAGGAGGCGCATTGTGTGCCCCGACACTCCCCACTGTTTTAAATGTCACAATGGTTTTGCGGCTCCCAGTTGTTGTTTTTCTTCGATCCAAGTGGCTCTTTTTGTCTTAAAGGTTGCAGACCCCTGGCCTAGAGGATAGAAGCGTGTGTCTGTGTGTGTATCCGGAACACTGTGGAAGCTCGCTGTACGTGCTTTTCTTGTCAATAAGGAGTTAACTGTCAAGACATGTGCCTTCCTCAGCTTAGCCCACTTCTGCGAGTCCTGCAACTCCAGGGCTCATTCCTGAACACCGGCCAGAAGCGTGCACTTGAAATGTCTTAAGTATTTAAAATCTACCCTATTTAGTTTCACTTTCTTTTCGTTTGCATCAATTTTGTTTCACATTCATTTGAGTTTCATTTGAGTTTTTGCAGCGGAGACCCAGCTTGCTGCTAATAACCATGACATTTTCCATCCAAATGGCATGGCATTTTCAGGTGCTGCACTAAACAGGAACTACATTTTACAAGCAATTTTTAAAAAGATGCATCCTATAAAGCTTCCCATTGGTTTAAATGAGAGAAACAGCTGCATTTCTCCTCCTTGTAACAAATTCTGTTTTCCATGCAAACGTTGTGGAATGTGCAAGGCTTCTACTACCACTCCAGGGCATCAGAACTGACAGTTTTCAGGCAGATTGGACAAAGAAGCCCCATATGATTGTTGCAGCCACTGAATTAATGTTTCCTTTGTTCAGAGCTGGCATGTCTTTCACAGATCTCTCAGTTCATCCTTTCCTTCCAGCCTTGCACACAGGAGTTCCAGAAATATATCAATTTGCAAAAACATTTCTATGTGAAACTAATGTGAAAAACTGAAACCATTAGTTTCATGGTGAAGCTAATCTATGTACTAGTTTAGCTCCACCTTCGTTTCCAAAAATAGCATACATGCCCGCCCTTAGCACCGATAATTCAGTCGGCCACACACACACAGCCTCTCTAGTTTGCTTAGAGTGCTCACCTTTTGATGTTGCCAAACATCTGAGCATGGCCCAGAAATCTGCCAAAGTCAATGTGGAACATGTGCCCTGTGGTCTTGAGCATGATGTTGTCGTTGTGCCGATCACAGATTCCCAGCACGTAAGTAGCTACACAGCAGCCAGCGCATGAGTAGATGAAGTTCTCCACTGCCTGGCAGATGAAGATGGATGTTATTAACACAGTAATGTGAAGAGCTGCACAGGAAAGCAGTAAGGCCAGACAAAATGCTGGAGGGATTTTTTTTGAAAAAGGTTCCTGAATTTAGGGTCCTCTGGGAATATTATATTACCTGCCTATATATTTAATATATACTAGCCTGTTTTCTAGAACACCCTGGGAGCTTGAGATGTCAGAAAGGCACCTAAATCTACCTTGAGGTAACCTACCCTTAGTTGTATTTACAGATAGCCTTCTACTGTTCTGTCTTTGAAGTCAGAACTTGTAGCCAGGCTTTTTCAGTACAATGGAAAAGCTCCCCGCCCCCAAGCCATATTTCATATAATTCTGAATAACAAGTGAAAACATTTATGTTTACACAAGATTTTAAGATTAAAACGCTTGCTTGCTGCTTATTTACAATGTAGTTTGTGATCTCCCTTGTGTCCAGATGTTTAAAACTGCTCAAATTTTAAATAAATAAAACCAAGGTGGTATCTCTCTAATCTGACATTTTGCTACGGAAACAAAGAAAAATGTGGGCCTGCAAGAAAAGTCAGGTGCACACCCACAAGTCCACATCGCAATGCTTCCACTTTTGCTTATTGGGGTTGGCATTTGTCTGTCTCGGGAGACAATGGAGGAGTGTGCCTTTGGGAGTGAGGTCAAACTGCGATGGAATTATTAAAACCACTAGACTCAAAAGAGGGCACAATGGGTCTGACGTTAACACAATCTTTGATCGTGACTTGGAGCTGCCTGGCTTTTTAACCTAAACCAAATTATGTTATTCTCGCTCTCTTCACCTTCTCGTATTCATCCTCTTTGGGGTTGTGCTTCTGCAGCCAGTCTGCCAGGGGACGATCCTTGAAGGAGCCTGTCACCCCATGCTCCACCTGGATCTTTCGTAGAGTCTCTGCGTTAGGAATCATCTCTACCATCCCTGTGAAACACAGCAAATGACTACAAGATGCGCAACAAGGGCCTCCTTCCTTCCCCCATCTAACACACATAACCAACAAAGAACCCAACTTGGACTGGTCTTTTTTTTTATTATTTATGTAAAATGTTGAATCATCTTCCTCTTGCATGTAAAATGCAGCCTACATTTAGAACGAGTATGGGAAATTCCCATCACCCCAACCAATGCTGGCTGGAGCTGACAAAGCTGATGTCCAACATTATCTGGAGCGCTCCTGGTTCTCCATCCTGGATTCTGATGTTCAGAGAAGCAACCACTACCTTCAATGGCCCAGAAGGGGACTCTACGGTTCTTCCAAGGTCCAGGCTGGACTAACTACCCATGATCTCTCTAGAATGTTAGAGACACTTGCACAGCAAGCCTCAAAGGACGCCATTATGGATAAACAATGTTTCTGTCATCGGTAACTTACTTTTACTAGAGAATGTTGTGGGGGCTATTTACATACTTGATTTTTGAAATGTCCACGACAAATGTATGGTAGTGGCTGCGATGATTAAAAATAGGCTATATTTTAGAGCAGGGCAGAGGAACCTCTGTCCCTTAAAGGGTTGCTGGACTGCAACTCCCATCAGCTCTGGGGCAAACAGCCAACAGTCAGGGTTATGGGAACTGTAGTCCAACAACTGGAGGTCCATGTTTCAAACCCTTCTTTCAAGGGCACTTGACTTTGATTACCAGATACTGAGGGCAAGCAGGTTTTCTGGCTATTTACTGTAGGGAGACAAATTAGAGGCCTTTTTTAAAAAGTTCTTGGCCTTCATCCAGAGAAGTGATATAGAACCTTGGGTATCTATCCCAGCCCCGAAAGCACTGCTCCAACAGATTTCTCCAAGAACCTCACACCAGCCTAAAAACAACGTGAGTGCAGCTGAGGAAGAGGAACCGAAAAAGTTTCATTTTGTACTTGGATGAAAACTTACCTCGACCTCGGCCGGTAGAAAAACAGCGGAATATGACCATGCGCATGTCCAGATCTTCTTGCACCCAGATCTTGTTCATTATGCGGATCATCTGCAAAGTTAGCATGTCCTGCCGGAGGTCATCTCCGCACTGTGGAGAGTGAAACAGCGCAAGGCAAGAGGCAGTACTGGAAATCAAATCCCTGCTTCCAAAACCTTTTATTTAAGTGTGGAGAAGCAAAGATGTGGATTCCCAGAGGTTCTGAAGATATTTGGAAAGAGAGTTGGTTCCTGATATTCCAGACCCTGGAGGACTACTGTTTGGCAGGCAGGTTCAGGGGGAATGGGGGAAAGAGGCTAGAGGTTAAGAGAACAGCTTGATGAAGTGTGGAGAACCTTTCTGGCTCCTGGGGTCAGGTCCTAGGCCTGCAGGCCAAATTTGGTCCACTTGTCAATCACCTGATGTTAGGTGATTATTCACTTTGAAGTCCCAAAGTCAGCAACATGCATGCAGGCCTTATAAAATGTCCTTTGCCTGAGGCTATGGCTTTACTGCCCACCTGCTGTGGGTAGTAGAGCTGAAGCCTGCTTAACCTTGCAAATACACAACCAGAAACGCACACTGAAATTCCTAGCCAGTGACAATGGAGCCCATTAATGCTTTTATTTCATGGGTGCATAGTTTACTTTTCAAGCCTGCTTGCCACAGACTAAAAACCTCTAATCACGTGTTTTTTTTAAATTAAAAATATGTGATGGATCTTAGAAGGCACAAGAAGAACTTACAATATATTGCTTGAACATTAGATTAAGCAACACTAAAATCCCTAGATCAGGGATTTGTTCAGAAGTATCTGGGCAAAGAAAAACTGTAGCCATAACCAAGTAAGAAACATCACGGCTCACCTTAAAAATGACACGGATATTCTCCCCAAGAGGGTCAACATTCAGGAAGGAGAGCTTCAGAGGAACCGCATTGGAGTTGAAATAGGAACAGTCCTGCAGTCAAAGAGAGTAAGATGGGGGAGCAAGTGGTCAGAATGGCCTGTGCTTTTCTCACCCTAGCTGCATAAGAAGTGGGTGTCTAGCATCAACAGAAGGGCTCTCGGAGAACATAGGCCTAGGACAGGGGTCAGCAAACTTACCACGCCTCGGGCCAGTGTCTCCAGCACCGATCGTGCGGTGGGCAGGAGGGTGGGGGAGCGCGTGCCCATATGCGTGCGCACACGCTATTTCCGGCTTACTTCTGGGTCGGAGGAGCACCGGAAATAGCTTGTGTGCATGTGCACGGGCCTCCTGCGACCCAGATGTGCACCGGAAATAACGCTTGCACATGTGCAAATAATGCTTGTGCATGTGCACAAGCTATTTCTGGTGCTCCTCTGACCCAGAAGTGGGCAGCCACGCAGCGCAGCGCTGGTAAGAGTGGGGGGCGGCAGCAGAGGTCACCGCAGGCCAGATAAATGAGTCCCCTGGGCCTTAGTTTGGGGACCCATGGCCTAGGATCATGCCAGAAATATAATGTTTTATCTCCCCCAAGATGAGGATTCCAGCTCATCCCAGATACAGTGCTACCTTGGTTTGCAAACAGTCTGGTTTGCATACATTTTGGATTACAAACACGTCAAACCCAGAAGTCCATGTCCCAGTTTGCAAACTTTTTTTAGAGGCCCCATTGGCAAAAGCGCGCCTTGGTTTACAACCTTGGTTTACAAACGGACCTCTGGAACGGATTATGGTTGTAAACCAAGGCACCACTGTACCAGGGTTTTCTTCCTCTTGGCCTTTTGATGATGCCCTAATTAATGTGCAGTATTAATGTACAGACTCAGGACAGATAAAAGAAAGTGCTATCCATGTAGTGTATTAGTTAAACTATGGAACTCACTCCCACAAGGGGTGGTGATGAACACCGACTTAGATGGCTTTAAGAGGATTTGACAGAAATTATTTGAAACTGAAAAGTTAAGTGGTAAGGATGCTAATGGCTGAAAGCCAATCATTCCTATCCCCAGGAGCAGCTTGCTTTGCAACAGAGAGGAAGCAGTTACTTTCAAATCTTGCCAATGCAAACGGTGCAGCCAAGCCTGGGCATCTTCAGGAAGCTCAAAGTATCCAAGATGCCTGAACTTAGAGGAAAGAAGCTACAGCACACCAGAAACAGTGTTTCCCACAGTCAGAGACATACCCTGGGCACAATCCCCTTCACCAGCAGGCTGGGGCTGAGCGGGAGGCGGCAGGAGCCATTAACATTGAAGAACTGCTTTACATCCTCCAGCCCCTCACGAAGGATGGCCTGAAAGAAAAAACACAAGCACAAAGTTGTTCAGCAGAGAGTACCAGGCTATTTGATCTGCTGCCTGCCCCAGGCACCAGTCCAACCTCTGATGCAGCAGAAGTCTGGGTTTGGAACCCATCCCAAAACAGGTTGCTGCACGAGCCCATTCTTGACATAATGTTTACATGCTGTTCCAACCTCCCTCCGCCAATGCTGAACCAAGAGCCACTCAAATTCCACATTCAATTGGGCAGTTAAAGCAAATTTTGCCTAAAAGTTTGCAAATGAGGTGCCATGTTCAAAGACGCAACTACTTTTTCCAGGTTCAAGGAGTACCTTCTGCTTCCAGGATTTAGGTTTGTAAACACTCCCAGAGCATTTCCAAGCACAATTCAAAGTGTTGGTGCTGACCTTTAAAGCCCTAAATGGCCTTGGTCGAGTATACCTGAAGGAGCGGGGTATACTGCTTGTGGCTCATGGGCCTTAGGTTACCGATCCCTGCTTTAGATATTTGAAGATGGCTATCATATCTTGATAGGCCTCTGTAACATGGGGAACAGTGGATAATGTTCCTCTTGACGATCTCAGTCATCAAGGAGGAGAAGGGGAAGAGGAGAACACCCCCATTGGTAAGCCCAAACACTGAAGTCCTCCTTCTGCTGGCTCCCTCACTGCGAGAAGCAAAATTACAGTGAACCAGGCAGAGGGCCTTCTTGGTAGTGGCGCCCTCCCTGTGGAACATCCTCCCTTCAGATGTCAAGGAGATAAAGAACTATACAACTTTTATAAGACATCTGAAGGCAGCCCTGTATTGGGAAGTTTTTTATGTTTGATACTTTATTATGTTTTATATTTTCTGTAAGCTGTCCAGAATCACTTGGGAAACCCAGCCAGGTGTGCAGTGGGCGGGGTATAAATAATAAAATTATTATTATTATTAAAGAATTTGCAGCTTAATCTGGCACGAAGCATGACATCGGAGGTGGGAGGGGAAGAGCTTGGGAGCTAAAGGTTATATTCAACTCATTGAGATTTAAAAAAGGTAAAGGTACCCCTGACTGTCCAGTTACGGATGACTCTGGGGTTGTGCGCTCATCTCGCTCTATAGGCCAAGGAAGCCGGCGTTTGTCTGCAGGCAGCTTCCGGGTCATGTGGCCAGCATGACTAAGCCACTTCTGGTGAACCAGAGCAGCACACGGAAACGCCGTTTACCTTCCCACCAGAGCGGTACCTATTTATCTACTTGCACTTTGACATGCTTTTGAACTGCTAGGTGGACAGGAGCTGAGACCGAACAATGGGAGCTCACACCGTCGCAGGGATTTGAACCGCTGACCTTCTGAACGGCAAGCCTGAGGCTCTGTGGTTTAGACCACAGCGCCACCCGCGTCCCATTCATTAAGATTAGTGGACCTAAATTAACCATGTCCATTAAATTCAGTGGGTCTACTTTGAGTTTGATTATTGCTGACACAACCTTAGGTGTTAGTTCACGTGCCGTAGAGTCAGGCTACAGAACAGGGCAGTCTTAAGATGAACCTCAAAAGCCACTTATGGAAGAAGCTGAAAACTGTAATGGCTGAATTTTAGCCCAGGCCCTTGCTTCTTGCTAAGAGAGGCTGGCAATTATTTATTTAGTACTCACATCAGCCTTTGCATTCCCAAACAAAATAGACTTTAGACGGTTCCTACAGCAGGCCTCACCAACCAGGTGCCCTCCAGACGTATTGTGGCCCAAAGCCCATCAGTTCCAGTCTGCACTGGCTGATGGGAGCTGTAGTCCAGAACATTTGGGAGGGAACCAGGTTGGTGAATAGTCTCCTAGAGCTTTGCTGCTTCATTCTTCCTTCCCCATCACACATTCATGGGAGACATGAGGTGCTTGCAAGCACACATACCTGTCGCGATGAAGGAGCAGCTTCACGAACCTGCTGAGCCAGCTTAGCCAGGGTGTTCACCAGCCAGCACTGGCGGTCAAACTCTTCTCTCAGGCCCTTGCCACAGCAGCACAGCAGAGCTGCCAGCAGATACTGGTAACGGATGCTGAATTGAGAATCCTTGAGACCATCTTTCAACAGCCTAGAGACATGGAGACACTGTCACCAGAAGCATTGGGGTTCATGTGAAAGACCCATCCATCCACACCAACACAAGCACAGCTAAGCAAAGTCTTTTTCCTGTCTCCTAGACAGACCAAGTCGACTTAGGAGACAGACCAAGTTTTCCTGATTAAAACCAAATTTCTTATTTTTAAAAAAGGGGGACCCCCCCCCCGATCTACAAAAATTGAAAATATAAGTTAAAGGTAGCCAGAATAATGCAACATAAAACAGAGGGGGCTAAGGTTCTTGGACTCCTGAAACTGCTCCTCATGAGGCCTAGAAACTTGATTTAATTTTTAAAAGAGCTTGATTTAATTAAAAGAAAGAAAGAAATGAAAGCATAGAAATCCAGTTCTGAACAAAGGTATTTATGGGTGTAGTGTAAT
Source organism: Podarcis muralis (assembly GCF_964188315.1). Lineage (NCBI taxonomy): Eukaryota > Metazoa > Chordata > Lepidosauria > Squamata > Lacertidae > Podarcis > Podarcis muralis. The sequence continues at coordinate 60,089,316 of NC_135659.1, forward strand.
GCTAAGCAATTCTTAGGAAAGAAATCATTTATTCAAAGGCTGGTAACAGTGAATGGAAGCATAGTGTTCTGAACATTTTCTAGCGTCTGCTAGAAAGATTCAAACTTGAGGATCATAACTTCTTCAGATTCTCTTTTTCTTTTTTAAAACACACACCCTTGTTTCTAATTCATTCACTATGCCAACAGCACATCCACCAACATTACCAGAAAAAATAGTGAGTTATCCTCAGGTCACAAACGGCTCGCTTCATAAGAAACCGCACCAAGGGACTGTCCAGGTAGCATTCATATTTCAGAGCCTGGGAGAGGAAAGAACAGATTGGTTATTCTGTAATAGTCTGCCTTTGGGGGCATAGTCCTCACAAGCTGGTATACAACTAAAGGAGACTCAATCAAGATGCATGTGAGTCATAAAAAACGTAAAGAACTCAGAATTTTGTTGGCCTTCTGTTCTGCAGGAAGGAGGACTCCCTACCACAGAAAAGGCCCTGTCCCAGGGTGGAGAAACAGCTTCCACCACCATCCCTTTTGTGTATCCTGTTTTGAGGAAAAACATGTGCTTTTTTTCCTTTTGGCTCTACAGCTTGGAAAGCACCCAAGAAATCACCCAAAAATCAATTAATGTAGTACTATTACTATGTTACCTCTTACATTGCAAGACTTTATTTATTTATTTATTTATTTATTTTCTCACACAGGGTGTTGAAAACATAACCATTTTTATGAGAACACAAATTGGGACGGTGAAAGTATGGTAGAAGAGTAAAATATTGCCCCTGCCTTAAAAAGAAACAAAAACAAGCATAGTAGTGATAGTTCCGCTCAGCACTGCAATTGTGAGAATACCTGAGGTAAATTAGCCTAGAAAATATAGGCAAACCTTGACAACCTCAGTACAAGCATTCACCAAATGACAGAAAAAAACAAACATTTCTCTACATTGCAGGCAGCAAAGACAAGAAACAAAATTATTACACTGGAGTTTTGTTTTGTTTTGTTTTTTAGTAGGAATTCATCAAGGCAAAATGTTAAGATTTTGAAACAGTCCCCCCAAGACAAATCTATACACTGCTCATTGTGAGAACAAAAACTATTTCTAATTAACTGTCGAATACAAGAGAACAAACTGAAGAATGTGACCTATGACAGCAGTCTGAAGTCCTACTGGAAGGATTTGCTGTTTAAGAGTTCTTCCTCAGTATTATCCTGCTTTAATTCTGAATGCTCCACTATCTTTAGTACAGGTGAACTGAAGCCTAGCAACCTATCCTTAGGGTATCTGGCCATTTTACAAAGGCTTCTGAAACTCCAACCATTTGGAGAAAAACTGCTTTAGGTTTTGCCGCCTGACTTCTGAGCTCCCAAAGAACCAAGCCCTCTGCCACGGCAGCTGCCTCCCGAGATACAATGCTGTCCAAGCACACAAGCCACTGGCATGTGTGCTTCCAAATGGAATGGAAATATTTCTCAGGTAACACATGTGACTTACCTGTACCAGCTGGGGCAAATAATCCAGTAGCTCAGCATCAGATATGGAATCAATCCACTGCACAGCCGTCCTCCTCACCTCCTGATCTGGGAACCTGCAGCGACATATCAGGAGATTTTCACTAGAGGACAACTCTACCTCCATGTTGGTAGCCACCTTTTATTATGTGTAAAACTTAACAGTTCCCCTCTTTCTCTCCCCAAAAAGAACCTTCAAAAGCAACAGACAACAATAAGAAACACGGACAATAAAACAAACCTCCCCCAAATGCATAAAACCACCTTCACAAAATACAATAAAAAACCCCAAATCTAGGGAGATGACTTACGCTGCATGCAGCAGCCCAAGAGCATCTTGGTGATTCATGTGAGTCCATTGCTTCAGCAGGGCATAGATGTCAGGCAAGCAGGCCCACTCCCAGCTCGGGGCACTGGCCAGCAGCAGAGGCAGGGAGCCCGGCTGAGAGTGGCAGTAATAACGCTTCTCCCACAGCCGCTTCCGGTCGGCATCTGTTAGCCTGGGACAAGAGAAGTCTTAAGATCAGTCTGGGGACACAAGGGCTATTAGCTATGGCACTTGCAAAATTTCCAGAAGCACCCAAACTGGCTGATTCTGGAAACCCGATGCTGGAACAGAAACTATGAGCCTTTCTTTGACCTGATCTAGGAAGGCACTTGTGCTTTTAAGGGAACCTTATGCATATTTGACGCATAATAAAGGCACAAAAAGAATGGGGAGGCCGTCAGAAATATATTTCTGTGCAGTTTGTTTGTATGAGAGAGGGAGAGAACAGCCCATTCTCATGTAGGACTGCTAGAGAAGAGCATCGCGCCATTTGATCATATACTGTTTGTTCACAGGAACACAGACTGAACCTTGGCTGTTCTGTGTCTCCTCACCACCACCAAACTGATGTTGCTTTGGGACTCCACCAGAGAGCAGCAAAACCACAGAAAGACAACAGCACACTGCTTCATCTCAAACAGAACAAGGCTGCGTGCTTCAATTACCAGTCAATCCATTTCTCTCCATGGGGAAGATGGGATCAGGTGGCTAATGGGTTGACTTGAAGCAATTCCATCCCCAGTCTAATGGGGTCAAAGGTTCTCTTGCCGCAAGAGCTGAAGGAGGAAAGGAAGTTGCAGCCCGTGATGAACGCAAGAGCCCTCAGGAAGAGGAGCACTGTGTCATCCAGACACAGTGAAATACCTCTGCTCTTGCTTGAGGTTCCACCCGCATCCTTTCTCCCCACCAAAGGACTGATGATTCAACATGAAGATGAATTTTAGGGAGGAGGGGGTTAAAAATTCCTGAAAAACTATGATACAACCTTTAAAAAAACCCCAACCTAGACTTGATAGCACAACAGTCTGGCAATAACTAAAGGAAAGAATGAACTAGTAGTGCTTAATTTCAAGAAAATGAAATGCAGAAAGTGCATCCTCTGATCCAGATGTTCTGCCTACCAACCAACCCTGGCCAACCACAGATGATTGGCAATGAGCTAATAATAGACAATGGTGAGACACTATTTCTTTACATGTTTCAAAGCAAAGCCCTACATTGAAAACAGGGATTGTGGGCATGGAATGTGTGCAGAGTAGGGTAACCAGGATTATAAAGGGTCTGGAAAGCAAGCATTATGAGGAATGGCTGAGGGAGCTGGGTATGCTTAGCCTGGAGAAGAGAAAAAAGAGAGAGAGTTGATACAGCAGCCATCTTCAAATATCTGAAGGGCTGTCACATGGATGATGGAGCAAGCTTGTTTTCTGCTCTGGAGGGTAGGACTTGAACCAATGGATTCAACTTACAAGGAAGATTATGACAAAACTTTAGGAAGAACTTCCTGATGGTGAGAGCTGTTTGACAGTGGAATAGTCTACCACCAAAGATGGTGGACTCTACTTCATTGGAGGTTTCGAAACAGAAGTTGGGTGGCCGCATGTCAGGGATTCTTTAGCTGTGATTCCCTCCAACTGTAGAGTTCTATGTTTCTACAGCTAAGCCCTGAAAATGATGCTTGCCCCTCTGTGGCTCAGGCTCCAGCTAGAAAATTAGCTAGCACTGATTTTGTTTGGTGCCTGAGGGGTATTTCCATGTTGAAGGTCAATGCAGCTCATGGGGGCAGCTCAGGGGGGAAAGGTCAAAAGTGAGGGGTATGAAAGAGATCTTTTAAGGCAGTCAGTCTTAAAGATAGGCGGGGGGAGTGAGCAGGACTTGTCCATGCAGTTCAGGACTGCAAAGGGGTAAGTGGCGGAGAGGAGAGAAATATGGAGGCCTGTGTTCAGGGAAGGTAAAAGGCCAAAATTTGAGGAGCAACTGGAGGTGTCCTGAACTGGAATAGAACAGGGAGAAGTTGCAGTATGGGGGGGGGGGGAGAGAACAGAAGGCCAAAGAAAATAGAATAGCTTGGAGAGACAAGAGTAGAGTAGAACAAGGGGCCTGGAAGCCACATTCCCAATCCCAAATATGTTAGAGTTGCTGCTTAGTGGTGAGCAGCCATTGAGCCACTTACTAATGACTTGGTGTGTTCCAGTGTTGAGCTTTTGCATTGAAAGCCATTTCCCAGGGACTGAGGACTGACAGTGCCTCTGAGCTGTCTTGGCAAGACAGTGAGAGGAAAACTGAATCACACAGAAGAATTGGAGGGAGACCAGGGTTGGTTTTGTGAGAGGCCAAAGCTAGGATCCAGGGCCATCAAGATCAGCCCAGCCGCAGTGCTAGAGGAATAACAGGGAGGGGCTGAATGTCCGGATGCTGGCAAAGCAATATGGCCAAGGCACTTGCATAATAGGGCTAGCTCCATTCCCACAGGTTTCCTTAAGCCACCTCCAGGAAATACATTCACTCACTCAGGCCAGAACAAAAATGAAGGAGAGTGAAAAGCACAGGCCATCCATGAGAACTTCCCACCGCAGCTGTGACCCAGAGCAGACAGGAAGGGAAGTGGCACAACCTACTGCACAATGCCAGGAAGGGATGGTCTGCCCCTACCAAGCACTGAGAAAATGCTGCAGAAAGCTTTCTTGCTTTCAGCCAAAGAGGGGAAAGGGTGAGGGCAGCCTGACATCGGATCTATTTATATACTAATATGTTCAGGACAAAGAGCAGGATTGGAGGTAGCCAATAAATTGAAGGAGATGACCCCAACCACCCAGAAGAAAAACCTTCAAAGAAAAACACTACAACTCTATCTGGGCTTATTAGCTGCTAGTTACCCAAAAAGTTATCCAAGCATATTACAATATATTGGCCACTTTTGCATCCAAGTGGTATATAAATTAATTAAGCACTTAAGATTTACACTCATATATACTATACCACACTTAAAGAAGAATCATATAAACATGAACAATTTCTCATTCAGAAAACAGCCCTCCCACCCCAACAGCAACAGGAAGTGTTAGACACACACCAACAACAAAATCAATTAACTCCATCAAAGGCCTGGGAAAAGAGGTAGGTCTTTACCTGGCACCCAAATGATGCCAGTGAAGGCAACGGGTAGAAGGTGAAAATCAAAACTTCCCCCTGTTTTAATGTACAGTCATACCTTGGTTGTCAAACACCTTGGTACTCGGATGTTTTGGCTCCCAGAACGGATTAAGTTCGACAACCAAGGTACCACTGTAATTTAAGAGTTAAGAGCAGCGCCTGCTTTCATATTAAGACTTTCTTTCTGAAATTGCCCTCTTTTGTTCACTTTTTATGGCACGTCCAGGCAATGTCATTGTCCGTCTGCTGCATTTCAGTGTCCCTCAGTGCTTTGCAAACCTGACCTATGACTATTTTGGCTAATTTAAATGCAATTACCATAGCAGCCTGTCCTGGGTGGACTAAGTGCTATGAGGCTCTTAAAGCCCATGTGCCTTTAATTAAGAACTCCCTGCATGCAGGCTCAGCCCATTATAGGAGAATCTGGGCCAAAGAGAACAGAATTGCTAGATTATATAGTGCTAGTTTATTAAGTGCTTGTATGGAATCTCTGCTTTAATTCTACTCCAGGCTAATTACAGGAAAGAAACACTAAAGGGATCAATTATGGAAGCAATCAGCGTTAATGTTGTTAATAACATATCAAGTGGGTACAGTCTGACAGCAGTCCTTACTGGCTCTTGTGGCATTTGAGTTTTGCCACTCATATTCCAAGTCATCTATGGTTTTAGCCATGCAGATTCCCAGGATGAGAACAGCATTACTGTGGATCCAGCCTCCAGTTTTATAGCTGTTTTCTACTTGTGTTTCAATGCTACCTGGTTTTTAACTGTACATTTTATAGTGCTGTTAAATGTCTCATGGGGCCATTTTCAGGGTCAATTAAACAAAACTTTTTAAAAATGGAATAAACTGTGGGGGCAGGCTGCCCCTCATTGAGCAGATTATAAACTAGAAAAACCAAATAACTTGTTCATGGCTATAATGGAAGTATTTGAAATCCTTCCTTATCTACTGTATTTCCTTGAACATTAATCTGTAGACCTTTCTCCACAAACTTTTCATCAAGTTTAATAGGAACAAGGAAGACTCTGAGATGATTGCCTATTAGTGTTAGATTCCCTTCTGTTCTTATTTGTATTTAGATCGAAACCACCTCTGCCAGTTGGAGACTATTTATGGAGGAAACAGATTTATTTAGATGATAGTCTCAGTACCCAGCAAGACGGTCAGTAGTCATGAAAATACATTGCTAGCAGAGAAACATATGCTGAACAAGTTTGGATGCCTGGGCATGATTACAGAGCAGACTATGTAGAAAGTACTTTGAGCGCTGGCCTCAGAAAGTGATGGAAAGAGAGAGGGGCAAGCACTGGAGATAAGAAGCCTAGACAATATGCGAGACAGATCCCACAGAAAGAGGGAGGGAACATAATGTATGTGGCAGCAAGAGCAATTATATTAAACGGGGGGAGTAGAAGCAGAGGGGACCAGTCTGGTAGGAAACATTTCACCCCTTAAACCAAGGATGGGGAAGAGCTTTGGCCCTCTAGGTGTTGTTGGACTCCAACACCCATCAGCCCCAGCCAGCATGGCCAATGGTCAGGGATGATGGGAATCATAGTCCAGCAAATATCTGGAGGGACCCCTGCCTATTACCCCTCCGAGATGTTCAACTCAGGGCCATCAAAAAGTGTCAGTGACCAAGAATCTCTCCCCTGATACAACAGTGCGCCCAAGCACACTCTCCATCCTCTCACCAATAAAACGATTCCTTCTGCATCACCTCCTTCAGCTTCCACTGGTCTCCCTCAAAGAGGCTGTTGAAGTTGTACTGGGGACTGAAATCAGCTGCCGGTGGACTGGTAAACTTGACTTCAAATGCTGAACTGGGGAAGTCAATCTGGGAAAGGTAGGGAGACAAGAACGGCCTTTTAAGCACATACTTACTGCCACCCTGAAAGGGCAGATTGATACCGGGGATGCCTTATCCCACTATCAGCACATGGAAGTAGCCTGAAAAGGAGTCCTGCACCTGAGCATCCTATTATTCATCACACAGAATATGACACATTGCACAGAAGTAGGAAAAGCAGACACAATAATGAGTCACACTGCGGTCCCAGCTCCATCCCATACACACATCTGTGGAATGGACAGACCTACCAACCAGCCAAGAAATTATGAAGACATTTGTGTAGTCATATTTTTATTGTAATGAAAGCAGTATGTTTTCTCTTTCCATTTTTCTGCCCACACCATTCAGAACCTGTGGGGGGCCATGCATTCACCCTTTTTGCAGGGTGTAATGTGTATGCAGACCTGCACATTCCCCCAAGTCACAGGGTACACCGTACAACTGACCATACCTTGCCACCTAGTGAATACTGGAGCCCTGTTCTTCTGGGGCACTACTTGATAGTGGCAGCCATGTAAAAGCACCATGCATTGCCACTTGGGCAGCTGCTTCACATATTGAATTCCAGCCCACCCTGTTGGCTGTTTCAATTCTCACATGCTTTCCTTTCCATTGGGATGCTTTAGCAGGTTTTCCTCGTAGCTCTAAACAGTGTTCCTGCAACAAAGAGGTCCGAATGTGTATGGGGCTGTAGAAAAGCTGTGAGGGTGCTGTGAAACTAAGCTTCATGGGGATACTTTCTGGGCAAGAAGGCCAAAGAGCAGATCAGGAAGCGGAACTGACCGGGGTTTAAGGCCAAATTACACTCCCCTTTAGCTTGGCCACATCTAGGTCACTGGGGAAGTGGCAAATACTGAATCATCTGGCTGTTCCACCAAATACCATGTGCTCAGGTTGTGACTCACCACACCATCCTGATACTTCCAAAATCAGCTGAATACTGGTGTGCCCAGACCAATCTGGACTCTGAGTGGAATGATCAGATTTGGCTCTGAATTAAACACCCAAATGCACTGTTAAGTTGTGGTCAAACATACAAGATGACACAGCGATTCTTCCAAAGCAGCTCTTTATTTGTAAGCTGGAACAGAACTGAACTGAGGAGCTCAGTCAGCCTGCTTATATAGAGCTCCAGAACAATTGTAACTGTTGCGACTTTCTAAAACTATCCAATCACTGAACGTCACTTTCGATCCTTCATTTGCATACAAACTATCCAATCACTGAACGTCACTTTCGATCCTTCATTTGCATAACTATCTACAGTATCCCCCTGCTGGCCCAGGGTAAGAACTTCAGTACATAACATGCACAGAGCTGGTCCTTTCGTTTGACCTTCCTTCTTTTGGATGCCATGAGACACCAAGAGCCACCACAAGGCATGCACTATCCCTGGCTTCTTTTTGGCAAACAGCACAGCTGTTAGACTGGAAGTGAGGAGCCTGTACTCTCCATGTAGTGCAGGACTGCAACTCCCATCAGGCCCAGCCAGCGTAGCCAGGGAGGATGGGAGTTGCGGTCCAACCCCTTCTTGAGTTAGATACTCACTGTCCATGCTTTAGAGTGGCAGCTATTTGCTGACCTCCAAATGCTTGGGGAAGCCCTATATAAGCCTATAGTGTATCAAGGTTTGGAGCCATGGATGAGTTTAACAGGACATTTCCTTGAAATCTTTCAAAAGGAAAGATGGAAAATGAGCTCAGTCTTTCTTGAGCCTTAGAAAGTCGCAACCACACCCAGCTTTGGACTGGAAAAACCACGATGGGATGGGATGCAATGGCGCCACCGGCAATGTGCATCATTTACTCAAATGCAGGTCCTTTGCAGCAGCAGCAGCAGCGTTTAGGGGATTACCGGCAACAGCTTGAGTTTAAAATGAATAAATAAACAAAACTCGATGGGTTTGTAAGTGGCTTTGGAAAAGAAAAACCAGTCTTTTGGTTGCGTGCCAAAGAAATCAGTCCCGTACAAGCAGGTCGGAGAACTGCAACAGAAGGGAAGGGAGGCTAGGGAAGGGAAGTAATTGAAGCTCCAGCAGGGCCTGGTTTGGATGCTTAGTAATAATCCTTCTGCTTGCTTAAAATCAGCAGGGAAGGAGGATAGTGCACACGATATGACCCAGGGGAGAACCTCTCCAGACCCAGCCCAGCTGGATCCAGCTCCCCACCCCCTCCCACTGCCAAATCTCCACTTCATCAGCACCGGCCTCTCCCTCCATTCCTTCTGTCCACACCCTAAGCAGCAGGCTCGGGGTCCTGCCATCTAGCTTCAAAGCCAAAAGGATATTAGCAAGTGCAGGGGAGGGGAGGGGAAAAGAAGACAGAATGAGCAAAAAGCTGGGGGGGGGGGGGGAGAGACATTGGAGCCGGAGGAGAGACAGATATAATAGATGAATCCAAGAAAGAAAGAAAAATAGAGAATGCTATGCTTGTGTTGGGACTAGGCAAGTGCTTTGGGTCACAAATCTACTGCAACTCCTTAGCACAAGGATTTTCAGGATGCCAAGGCCCAGAGAGACAGCTTCCCAAAATGACAGTATCAGGTTGCAATCTTAAGCCCCACTGAATTCAATTGAATTTACTTCTGAGTAGACATTGTTAGGACTACAGCCTATGCAAAATCAGGCCTCCACAAGTCACCTTTCAGTCACTTTTCCCTTTACAACAAAAAGTCCTGCAGCACCTTAAAGACTGGCATAATCATTTTTGGGTTAGAATTTATTAGAAGACAATCTCATATATCTAAGCACTAGGCTTATTCGGAGAAAGGTTCTCCCTATCCCAATTTTTACCAGATCAACCAAAAGCTGGAATCCAAGCCTTTTCAGAAAATTGTCTTATCACAGAAATGCAGAGTTTATCATTTACTTCAAATATTTGTACCATGAATGAATATGCAACAAATAAGTAGTTGTAGCAAGGAATCCAATGTCATTCACAGTAGCTGTTAGGAAAATGCTATTTATTCCACCACCATCCACCCTGACTAATGAGAAAGTGTCATTTATCCCCCTAGCAGCAACTAACAACTGTGACTTGAAGTGGCCATTGCACCACAGCTAATAAGATGTGCCTTCTTCCTTCATGTCTGTACCATTTAATGAATGTTTTCAAAGGATTATATGTGCTTTTAAATATATAAGGCTGAGTTGCCATTGCTGTAGTGCTTCAGTACATGAACCCTCCCTTCAACAGAGAATGAATGAATTAATAATAATAATAATAATAATAATAATAATAATAATAATATACCCCGCCCATCTGGCTGGGTTTCCCCAGCAACTCTGGGTGGCTCCCAACAGAATATTAAAAACACAATAAAATATCAAACATTAAAAACTTATACCAGCAAGGCTACTGACTCCCCATAGCAATCTCCTGTAAAGCCATCACCTTAAAAACAACTAAACACGCCTTTTTTCCAATAGTAGAGTGCCTATCTCCCTCTGTTCAGAAAACCGTGAGATTCCTGCCACCACTCCTACCCCTATGTACTCAGTCTATTCCCCTTCTCAATCTCTTATGTAGGGACACAATATTGTGCCACTCTCAGTGGATTGGAACTAATACTAGCCCCAATTATTTTGCCATTGCTTGGATGGGTGGATAAATCAATATAGCCCTGACCTGATACTAAGTCCAGCACATAGTGGAATAAGAACTTAAGGTGAACCATTCGGCGACTACTGCTGGATCCCCAATCTCAAGAGGCAAACAATAAGAGCCACAAAGAAAGTACATTAGGGTTGTCTGTGTGTGGTGACAGAGCCCAAGGAAGAGACTCACCTGCAGAATAACACTGTCAGGCTGGTTGAAGTTGGGAGCACTTGACCTGGCACTAGACGGGTCTTGAGTCGCTGGCCACAAACCCAGGAGCTTCCGTCCACAGGTCAGGACCCTGCACGGATGCACACGCAGGAGAAAACAGACATTAGCACCAGATTCAGGCTCTAGTAGTAGTTAAGAAGACCCAGTTAGCAAAAGCAGTGCCAACAAAAAACCAATTATCAAAGCAAATCACTCCACAGAACATTGAGGTTGTTTTCTGTTACCACACTCCATTCCTTAGCAATGTTACCACTGTCTGGAAGAAGATGGCTGGACTGACAAACCCTGAATTGGTCCTCTTAGGACCTCTCTCTACAAATTAGGGAGGGTCAGCTCCTGAATTTCTCTCTCTCTATCCACTATATGATCCTGCTCACATGATCACTCAAGACCCTTTTGCTGGCCTGCTTTCCTGAGCAGTTGCCTTTTTCTTAAAAGGGGCTATTAGGAACAGAGTGACCTTAAGCACCAAGCATGTAATAGCCCACAACTCTATTCAATCCCCTGGGTCACTTATGGTCTGCAAATCTGATTCTATTCACTGAAGACTTAATCAAGGCCAGGGTTTCCTCTCCCACTATGCTACACATGTGCAATTGGAACAGAACAGAAATTGACTAGGAAGACTGACTAGGAAGCTACTGCTGTTGTTAGATGACCCCTGTGATCATCTCATGCCTTGCTCAGTAATGCCAGACCGTGCCTGTTGCAGTTCAGGGACTTTTGCGCCATTTTGGCCTCACCACGTGCCATTTTCCCCACTTGCACCAGCCTATCTGGATATGTGTGATATGTCCCTTGTCAGCTGAGGACAACGCTTCATGCAACTGATGAAGTGGCCTCTAGTTGACAAAAGACTCTTCTTTTGCATTTGATCTAACAGGCTGACACGGCCTGCCCCTTTGGAATTCATCCCAAACAGATGTCCCGGAAAGCTACACTGCTTATTCTCTCCCACACAGAAGCAGGCACACGTACTGCCGGAAGTTGAAGAGCGGTGTGGTGACCCAGCCCAAAACCTCTGGGACACGGCGCTGCTTGTTGGTCTCGGATGAACTCCCGGGAGGCGGGATTGGAATGGCATAGAGTGTGGCTGTCAGGAGAGTCTCTCGTGGGAGGCGATTCACTTGGACCGGGAAGCAGATTCTGGAAGAAGCAGAAGCCAATGAGCAAGAACGACCGCTTAACATCCATTTCCCTCGAAGAAGCAACTATCTCATAAAACAACTTACACTACAGCACAGCCTTCAGCAACCTTCCAGATGTATTGCACATGTACTTGCTGGGGCTACTGGGAGTTGGAGCCCCAAAACATCTGTAGGGCATCAGGCTGGAGAAGGCTGTGCTGCTGCATGGTTAGTACGCAAAGTCTTCAGGGAGGGGGTGGTGGAATTATGCCATTTGCTGTGAGGTAAGTGACGGTGGTTTCCATTTGACTGGTTCTGAGCAGACACTGAAAGACAGTGCCAAACGTCAGCGGCTGAATCAGTGTCTTCCTGGCATAAATCCAGCACTTGCTAATATTCGGCCACATAAGACCTTGTTTCACCCTGTAGGAAGGTTGTGCACTTCAGCCAGCTTTGAGCCTGTGCTTCTTTCCTCCTTTCCCTCGATTGCATTTGAATTCAAGGCGCAGTTGCAAAAAATAGAAATAAAAATGCAAATCATCCAAATGTATGACAAACACAATAAATCACTGCTCAGAATTGGATCCATGTGTGTGTGCATGCACACTCACACATACCGTACATAAATGAAACATACACAGAGAGCGCGACTTGTGTAAATGTGTCATTTTGTTATCACTTTTCCACAAGGAAACCTGTTTCTACTGCCTTAATCCTACAGCTATAGGGACACCGGGCCTAGTGTGCAGCCATCAACATTCGTTTTCGCGGTCTGGGTTTCAAAGATAAGGAACACCTCAAGGCTCTGAGGCAGTCAAGAGCGGGAACGTGGGAATAATGAAGCACAGTTTTAAGACACCAAACAACTGGATTTCAATGAACGTTATGTCCAACAAACTGCATCTCAAGGGATATTGTTTGGGGAAGGTGCGGAAAAATCCCAGGATTACCCGGAGAAAGAAAATTACTATTAAGCCTGCTTTAAATCTGCAGTATAGCTCAGTCAGAAGATATGAGACTCTTAATCTCAAGGTCGTGGCTTCGAGCCCCACGTTGGGCAAAAGATTCCTGCATTGCAGGGTGTTGGACTAGATCAGTGTTTCCCAACCTTCGGCCTCCAGCTGTTTTTGAACTACAACTCCCATCATCCTTGACCACTGGGTCTTGCTAGCTATGGATGATGGGAGTTGTAGTCCAAAAACAGCTGGAGGCCCAAGGTTGGGAAACACTGGACTAGATGACCCTTAGGGTCCCTTCAAACTCTGCAATTCTATGATTCCATGTCCTATAGGAGGCTGAGTATCAACATGTGGGGTCCTCATCTGGTTGGGCAAACCCCACTACCTCAGAAGGGCTCACTGGTGCCCTAAGCCCCCTTTTAACTATCAGGGCACCCAGTGGCATAGGAGGGGACCCACCACTTTGCAGAGGACCTGCTCAAACTGCCCAACTTGCACTACAGGCTTCGGCTGTACCAAATCCTCCTCATGCTCTTTTCTCGTCCATCTCTAACTTTTCTCCAGTTGTGTGGCTTAGCCTATATGTGTTGTATTTCTGCATTTCATTTCTCCCCACAAAAATGCAGCAAGGAAGGAAAGTAGGATACACGTCCAGGACATACACAGCACAACCACCACCCAAGCTCATATTATTATTCCTCTGGAGAAGCTTCAGACTGTAGCTGCAGCCAAAGGAGAAATAGGTCATGTTGAAAGACTATCACTGCTCTAACGCTCAGCGTCTGAACCCCTGCTATGCAGCAATGGAAATTTTAAAAAAAATTGCACTGCATGACACATAAGCTTCTGGCTCAAGTCACTCCTGGCAGGAGAAAGAAGTAGGCTGGTCCTTCTCATTGGAACAACGGGAAAAGGGGAAAGATAGGCAGAGCCGAAGACTTCCCTTCTTGAAGATCAGAGATACAGACGGAAAAATTACAAAGTGGTGATCAGGGATCATTGAGAAGCAGCAGTTCAGTGCAAGGACAGAAACTAAAAGGTAAAGGACCCCTGGACGGTTAAGTCCAGTCAAAGGTGACTATGGGGTGTGACACTCATCTCACTTTCAGGTCGAGGGAATGCGCATTTGTCCAGAGACAGCTTTCTGGGTCATGTGGCCAGCATGACTAAACCGCTTCTGGTGCAACGGGACACCGTGACAGAAGCCAGAGCGCACAGAAATGCCATTTACCTTCCCGCCGGAGCGGTACCTATTTATCTACTTGCATTGGCGTGCTTTCGAGCTGCTAGGTTGGCAGGAGCTGGCACAGAGCAATGGGAGCTGACCCTGTCACAGGGATTTCAACCGCTAATCTTCCGAACAGCAAGCCCAAGAGGCTCAGTGGTTTAGACCACAGCACCACCCGCATCCCACTGGACGAGAACACGCCAGGACACACCATGACACTACAAACATGTTCAGTGTTAGGATGCAGACTTTCCTCCCTAGACATTGCATAGAATCATAAAGTTGAAAGGGCGATCCACTTCAACCCACTGTTGATGCTGGAAATCAGCTCCTACACATCTTGGATAGGTGGCCACCAAGCCTCTGCTTAAGAGCCTCTAATGAAGGAGATGCCACATCTTAAATATACTGATACGTATATCTATGACCAAGGGTAGGTACCTGAGTCAGCAGATATCTGTTATAGATTCCTAAAATTCATAACTTCAGGCCACTGCCTGTATACAGAGATTAAAAGCTGCTTCCCAAGAGTCCTTGAAACAAATGTGCTCATCTTCCTTCACACCCCTCCACCCGGATATTCTAGTTCAGCCTTCCCAAACCTGATGCCCTCCAGATGTTTTGGAATATAACTGCCACCAGACTCACCTCGAAGAGAGACACCAGGTTGAAGGAGGTTGTTCTAGCTCATCATAAAGGGCAGGACCTTTACAGTGAAGGCTCCCTTATTTGTCCTCACAAATCACTATTTTAGCTTTATAGGTAGTAACTTGATTAGGATTACTCGGTGAAGTCCACGGCTGAACAGCGAGTTGAAGCAAGGTGACCCAGATTAAAAAATCCAAGCATCTGGCTAGTGAACCACACAGGCTTGCCACTCTTAGAAAGAGTGATATTGGGGCTCAAGCATGCTTGGAAGTCATACATTAATCACCCACAACTACCACTACTCTTAATAAAATACCTACGGTTTTCTCAGTGCTGTATAAAGATTAGGAAAACACCTTCTTTCCAAAAGGCTTCCCCTCAAACAACTGACATGCTCATTACTAAATGCTGAGGAAATGACACACTGCATGTGTTCAGAAATGCTTTATTAAACATTTCATATGCTCCAGCGTTGTGCTGTGGGGGATTTTGTTTTTAAAAAAGCAGGCTTTGGAGATACAGGGAGGCCGGCTTCGGAGGAAGCTGTGCAAGGACGTCTCCGGTTGCAAGAGGGAGTGCAACCGCCCTGCATCGCCCATTTCCATCTGGAGCTTTCCTGGGAGGAGCTGGGGGAAGCACATGAGCACTAACCTTGTCCAAGGGGGTTTCCCCTTCCTATTCAGCCATCTTAACAGGAAGGACCACCAGCCAGTCCCCTCAGCCGATCCCGTAGTGTTAGCAAAGCTGGGGAGTGTGCCAGATCAGCGTGGCCTGATACCTGCCCAGAGGCAGTCCAAGGGTGCTGCACATGCCTGAAAGCCCTTTGTGCAGCTAAGGGCCAGCAGGAAGACTGCTACATGGTGGGCTCCTCATCTGGGCTGTTCCCATCCTGGGGCTCATCCACTGAATAAAGCACTCACGCTGAGCGGAGCTGAGGCAACACTCTCCATGTAGCTTCACTGTGCGTCCTTCTGCAGGACAGGCAGCTTCTAAAATTATCTATTTCCCACCTCCACCCCCATCTCCTCTTGCTGGCCTAGAAAAAACGTCAAATGTTACTGGACCTCAGTGGAGAGGGGGATGGCCAGCAGCCTTCCTGCTGCCCAGGCTATTTTAGGACCAAGTTCCCTTCCCCTTCAGCAACTGCACAGTGTATAGAAACGAGGTCTTGGGAGATGACACCCGCTCCCACTCCTCTGAAATCCTACACCCATCGGAAGTTATTTTGCCAGCTTCTCAGATTCAAACTTCTGCCTGTGGGAGGGAATTGTCCAGGCATGCAGGGCTGATTCTGTGGAGTCACAAAAGCAGCGAGGGACCGAGTCACGCTTTACACAGCAGACGAGCTGGCTGTTTTCCCACTATCTGTCTCCCCAGGAAGCCCCGGTGAAGATCGAAGAGGAGACCCAGTGGACATGCGCCAAAAGCCACAGGCAGTCCTAGTTCCCTGGCATGTGCCTGTCGCTTGTCCCTTTGTTGCCTTACGGACCTGCATCTCTCCTCTTCAGACAGGAGATGCACCTTGGAAAACCAGCACTGTAAGACGGGAAGGCCAAACTACACATACACAACCACACGGAGTGGTAGCCCTGCTTTACTGCTGAAAGCTGCTGCATGCTTTTTAGGGATCACTGTTTTACATTACTAATTTATAATACACATGTTGCTTTACAGCAGGGATGGGGGACTTGTGGGCCATACCTCACTCCACTCCATTCTCTCTCTCTCTCTCTCTCTCACTCACACACACACACACACACACACACACAACGTCTTCCTCATGGGGCTTGAAGCCTTGTGGGGTGGGGTAGGCTGATGTAGAGCAGAGAAATTAAAAGTAAGCAGTAGATTATGAACCCCCTTTGCCCTACACGGCTTCTTCACTCTGTAGATTGAAAACTGGGACTTTTTGCCTGCAAAGCTTTGTAGCTACAAGCAGAGGAGAATTATTTCTCATCCACCTCCTTTATCAACTTGCATTAAAAACACATGAGATCGCCCTTCCCCAGCCACTTTCCCACCCTTTCCTTTATACCCTTCTCAACACAGACAGGGAAGGGCAGGTGGGGAGGTGCCTTACTGCTGGTCCCAGATGATGAGATGGAAGAGGTACTTGTACACATGAGCTTTTCGGGTTTGCAAGGGGCTGCAGAGCTCTTTGCCACCATGGCTGAGTGAGCAGGAGAGATAGAAATCTTCATAGCTGTAAAAAAAAAAAAAAAAGGAAAGGAGAGATGGGTAATTTTTTGTTATCTCACAGAGCAGAAAGAAAAAGTCTTGATCTCCGAAAGACTGGAGGCAGGGGCTGGGAGGAAGCAGCCTGCTACAATTCTTAGCTGCAGTCGAATAGCAAACAGGAGGAACCCATGAAATAAATACTTTGACTTGATTTATTTCAAACTCAGCAGCTGAGTCACTGGTGAGAATCTGTTTTAATCTCAAGCCTGGAACAGCCCCACCTAGTCCTCCCCAGCTCCCCCCAGCCCTCACACAAAGGAGAATGAATGAATGGCAGGCAAACCCCAGATGGTTCAAGTCTGGTTGATAGGCACAAATCTTGTCCATTCGATTAGAGGCATCCTGACTTGGTAGATGACCCCCAACTACGAAACTTCTCATCCGCCCCTTGAGACTCATCAAGGCCAGAAGCCTTGCTAGATCTTTTATTTCAGCTCAGTTTTGAGGGGCTGGGGAGAGAGAGACTGGGACAGGGTTACAATCTGTGCTGCTTTGTTTGTTTCAGCAGCATTTTTACAGGACATTTTATGTTTGCGTTTCAGTCTACAGTTAACCAACTTTGAGCCTTGGGGTTGAAAAGAGCCTTGGAGGATATTCAAAACATAAATACATTTTCCCACGAGCCCCCTTGATGCAATCCTTGAATCCTCAATACCCTATTCAGTATTGCAACTGCAATATTCACATGTTC
Organism: Podarcis muralis; assembly: GCF_964188315.1. Taxonomy (NCBI): domain Eukaryota; kingdom Metazoa; phylum Chordata; class Lepidosauria; order Squamata; family Lacertidae; genus Podarcis; species Podarcis muralis. Next base: position 60,106,878 of record NC_135659.1, read on the forward strand.
TTTCCCCTGTTTACCTCCACTCCCCTTTCCTTCCTCTGCTGTTATTCTGGCGTTGCTTTCTAGATTGTATGCCACTTGGGGCAGGGACCTTTTATAACACCACATGTTATAAAACAATAGTCAATATGTACATTACCAAGTGCCATGCTTGTTTCCCACATGCCAGAAATATTCTTGCTCCTGCTGAACTGCACAGGTATAAAATATGCCCAGCAGACAGACATAAGGCAAAAATGCTGGTATTTTAACCCACTGTTCAAAATACTGTTAGCTTCATTACATAGCTCACTAAGATACTTGAGGGAAATGGTTGTATTATTTATTGTGTTTTTCCACCCTTCCAGGATGGTCTTCAAAAAGAACAGTCATTAAAATGTTAAAATACTAAAATAAAACAATGGCTAACTAATAACTTCCTCTTCTAACTACGTTTCTGCCACAGCAGAAATCATTAGATTTCTATACACCTATACGTTTACAAGATTAGAGTCAATGCCCTGCGTCCACAGACTGATTCTAGGCACTTCCTCCCTGACAACAAGCAACAATAGGGCTATGAAAAGAGGGTTGTGCCAACCATGTTCTTCTTAAAACTCTGGTCATAAGAAAAGCTTGCTGGACCAGGCCAGAGGCCTGCCTAGCTTAGCATCCTGTTCTCACAGTGGTCAACCAGAGGGAAGTCTGCAAACAGGACCCAATTGCAGCAGCACTCTGTCCACCTACGATTTCCAGCATCTGGTATTCAGAGTCCCACTGCCTCTGACAGCAGAGGTAGAGAACAGCTACTGTGGTTAGTAGCCATTGACAGCCTATCCTCCAAGGTCGCAGGCAGGGTTGCAATTTCAAGTCAGACGGTTTCTTAACCCTGACTTAACTCCCACAAACCGGACCCAAATTTGAGCAGAAACCCTTTTGTCTGCTCAATGGCAGAACTCAATCTATTTCCAGCTGTTGACTAAGGGAGAGGGGGCTAGAAGGTGGCAGTTGTCACATACACACACACACCCCAACAAGCCAAGTCTAGAGTCTTTTCCTCAGGCTGTGCTCTTTTCAGAAACACTCTCCCAACTTCCTTCCCAGCCAGCTGGATTGACATACGCCACGGAGAATGCCATCACATGGCGCTCTTGTCAGAAGGACCGGCCATGTGACAGGTGCCAAGCGATGATGCAGGGAGGGCTGCGGGGCAACGAAGGTCAAGACAGGCCTGGATTTCCCAGGCTACTGCCTTTGTTCAGAGTCACTCATTGGAATACATTAAGGATGGTACAAAGGCAAGAGGTCCCTGGAGGGGCGGTGGCTAATGTTGCCATCACTTCCCCAACCCCGACCCTCCCCCTCCCACTTGCATGCGTCTGCTGCTGGGGATGTGGATTACCAAGGGGCACCTCCCAGGCACTGCCTCCGTGCCTTTAGAGAAACACAAACACACAAGCAAAAGGCTGCTTACAAAGGAATGTCCCCTCCCTGCCCAGACTTCCTATTGTCCCTATATCCATTAAGCGATTCCCTTCCACTCAGTCATTGGCTGAAGGGGCAAGAGCCCAGGCTGAGAAGCAGCCATCTGTCACTGTCTGTAGGACCGAGCCAGGGAGGCGGGGTGCTGAGACCAAAGGATTCTCCCAGAGCATTGCAGGGAGCCTCCAAAAACAGCCCTGAACAAGAGTCAGATCAGCCAACTCCCTTATATGCAAGCTTTCCTCTAGTCTTCTGACCTCAGCTAGCCAGCCTCATTCTTCTGAGGGGAAATGCGTCGAGTAAAAAATGTTGTGTTTGCCTAAATCCCTACCAGCCTGATTTCTAAGAACTTGTCAGAATTGGGGGAGCAAGGGGCCGGGAATACGCGACACTGAATCCATGAAGCTGATCTTACGGCAACTTGGATTTAAATGGCAAAGTGGCTTCATTTAGCCAGTAAAGGTTGAAACAATTTCTCCCCACTGATGGTGACCTCGGGCAGCCAAACGGAATCTGAAATACAGTGGTACCTCGGGTTAAGTACTTAATTCGTTCCGGAGGTCCGTTCTTAACCTGAAACTGTTCTTAACCTGAAGCACGACTTTAGCTAATGGGGCCTCCTGCTGCTGCCGCGCCGCCGGAGCACGATTTCTGTTCCCATCCTGAAGCAAAGTTCTTAACCTGAGGTACTATTTCTAGGTTAGTGGAGTCTGTAACCTGAAATGTATGTAACCTGAAGAGTATGTAACCCGAGGTACCACTGTATAACCAGGAAGTCATGAAATGGTTAAGATAAACAGCATGGGTGTGTTCACACGTAATGCTCAGCCCAAGCCATACTTAGCATGAATGTGTGAGCTCCCATCCCATGGAGGATGGGACAGTTGCTTTGCTCTTTGCTTGTCTTTTTAGCTCAGCAGCTAAGCCAAGATTTGGTTTAGTGTGTTGTCATAGTTAAAGCTCTCTCTCCCTTAACAACGTGCTGTAAAGCTTAACCACAATCTCAGGTTCCAACGACACACTAAGCCAAACCTTGGTTTAGCTGCCACGCTGCGCTGAGTGAAAAGGACTATGGAAAAGCAAAACAGCCGAAATTTCCTCCCTAGGAGCCAACACAGTTGAACTGTCCTATCATAGCTTGGCTTACTGTGATGTCTGAACCTGCCAGGTCGATTATGTGTTTCTGACCAGGGTGACACAACTAATTCACAGGTGCTCCAATGGATAACAACCAGCTGTGTGCTGTGGAAGCAGAAACTTCAGGGATATCTGTGTATAAATCAGGAAAAAGGAGTTGCACCTTTGCACAGCTCTACAGTCCTGATCCAAATACGTATAATGCCCCCACTATGGCTGCTATGTATGTAGACACATTGATCCCAAGATCTAACGCAAAGTGTCAGGTGGTCCTTCCCTGGCGCCAGAGAAAAGACGTCGCTGCTTACCTTGCCGCCCAGGTTATGGGAATGCGGTGAGTGGCATAGACGGTGAAGGAGAGGGGGCAGGAGAGAAGCCGGGCCTCTTGGGAGAGGCAATGTTTTCGGTTCCCATGAATCGCGGTCTGGAAGTCGGCATTGAATGTGTTGCAGTAGAGCCCCACCAGATCCAAGATGGAGGCCGTCAAAGCTTCCACAACTTTCTCTGTAAGGGGGGTGGGAATTGACAGAAGCACTTTGAAACCTCACAAATATGCCCCCACAGATGCTTGGCAGACCCTCTGACAACAGGAAGGCCTGCCAAGTTCCAACCTTCAAAGTTGCTAACCCTTTCTGGAAATTCCTTACGACTCCTATAGTTCCCTCTCTACAGGGCTGTCATAGTCTGCAGCTTTTCCAAAAAGAAACCAGCATTCGGCACCAAGAAAAGTCCTGTGTGGGTTATACATATTAAGATAACTCCATAAATTTGCTTATTTTGTGTAATTTACTCTGCTTCTATTAATCTGAAGTGAGCAAGCAGCTATTAGGGAAGTTTTTAATGTTCGAAGTTCTACTCTGTTTTTACTGTTCTGTTGGGAGCCACCCAGAGTGGCTGAGGAAACCCAGCCAGATGGATGGGGTATAAATAATAAAATTAAAATTAAAATTAAAAAAATTATTGCAAGACATTGGCGCCCTGCCTCCTGGTCATCATAAAATTTTGCTCAGCCTACCCACAGGCTTCTACACAACTGCATGCATCCATTCATACATGACTCCCTTTACAGCTACAGTGGAAAGAGATTTGCTTTCTTAAAAGGGCTGCTTAATTACCATAATTTATACAGGTTACTGAAATTGGTTTTTCTTGCAGCAGAATTTGGATTAACTTGGCAAATAAATATTGGTGTATATGTGTTTGTGACATTTCATTTTAATAACATTTTTTTATTTTATTTTATGCCACCTTAATAATGCTTTAGACTGAAGTACAAATCTAAACAATAAACTATAAATTATACATACATGTATATAAATGATTATAAACAAACATTTATAAAGCTCATGTGTACAACTGGCAGGGCTACAGGCACTGCAGATGAAGTCAGCATGCATCACTTTGTAGCTCCTACACAAGTTACTTAATCTCACTCCTATCCTAAAGTTTATTCCTTTCCTCCTGAAGTTCCTTTGTCTCCATTAAGATAGGGATATCAGAAGACAAGCACAGACAATAGAATTTCAGATTTGGAAAGATCTTGGGGGTCATCTACAGATACAAGCCCCTTTTCTCTTCTCGGGACAAAACCCAAAAGCTACCATTTGCCACATAGGCCAAAACATACAGGTCTCTACACTCTACAGATAATTGTTCAATTATCTGTATTCTATCAAAAGTTATAGCCAAATATATGGTTTTGCCTTGTGTTGCAAAACAGTAGCTTGCCAGTGGGTGGGTGAGGATCACTTTCCATTGGTAAAATGGCCTGGAAGGATGTCTCTCGTGGCCTAAAGGGTTCTACACCTCCTTTCAACTTTTTTGTTTATAAAAAAATCATTGCAGAGGTTCCTGTTCAAGGATCTCCCACATTATGTTTACTTTGACCCCGAAGCACAATCCCTCAAGGTCTTTAGTGTAGTTGGGGCTTCAATATTTTTGAAAAACAGGTCTGCATTTTCATTATTACTAGGAAACCACCCTGCTCTGAAAAGTCTGGTTAATGGAATAGCAACTCTAGGGACTCAAGATGTCTAAGCTGAAGATTCAAAGGGCTAATGATGATGATGATGATGATAATTTGTTCAATAAATAACAGTATGCAATAATTGGAAAAGTGCACTTGGGAGGCAGTGGAAAGTAAAAAGCCTTCAGAATTCAATAGCAACAACAGGAGAAGAGAAATTATTACCTCTGTTTTCCTTCATGGCCAAAACCTTTGGATCCTGCTCAGGAAAGAGAAACCAGAAGAGAAATATTTTATGAAAATCAGACTGAAAGGCAAGCAACTCTGAGCAAACACTTTATATAACATATGTCAATATGTTTTCACTCCCAGCAGTTCAAGCTATCCAACTGTGGGAATAGCAGCTATGTTTTCCCAAGTTTGGGAGAAAATTCTAACCACTTTATTGCTTTATTGTAAAATGTGTGTTCCTTGCTTCTGTCCAGAAGCTAAAAAATGGACTTACGATCAAAAACATTTTAAAAGTCGCCAATAAAATAAAATTCCAGACGATACACACAAAGCCCATTAAAACAAAGAGAAATTCAAGATCTATTTTTTAAAAAATAAATAAATGAAACTGATTGAAAATCCACCCACGTAATTAAAAAGCTTTCTGAAAAGGGAAAAATCTCTGAATGTTCCCTGAACGCAAAGAACAAAGGACCTAGGGAGTTCCAAATAGCTGATCCACTGCTGAAAAGGCTCTACCTTTTGCTGCAACGGAAAGCACCAGCCAATGTAATGGCACTTAAGGCAGATCCAGCTCCTGAGAATGTACTGGAAGAGGGCATTTTAAAATATGCACTGCATATTGAAGGCAGAAAGGTTATCAGCAACAAAAGTGTCCAAGGTCAAATTAACATGCAAGGTTTAAATCAGGTGTGCTCAAAGTTAGTGCACAGTGTGAATGCAAAAACTTTACACTGGCTAGAATTCACACCTTAGTTTTTGTTCACAGCTATCTTGCCTTAACAGTATTCACATATGGCAAAAAAGAGAATCTCAAATGTGCTTTTTAGTGTCAAGTGTGATAACTAAGTTGTCACAAGGGCACTTTTTGTCCTTCCTTAGCTATGTCTTTTTAGAAAATGGAAAAGTCTGCTAAAGTCTGCTCTCCTCTTTCTCTCATATTTAACTTAGGCACTCAGATTAAATATTGCTGCTTCCTGACACCAACTCCTGCTTCTTACCTTCTGGATTTTGGGCTGCATGCGAGATGGACAGGGTGGCAGTTGATTCAGGGCTGCAGTGATCTCCTGGGACTCCACAGCAGCCAGAGCATTGCAAATGGCCATGACAGACTGGATCACTCGTTCTGCCTTCACTTGGACGTCTCCCTGAAGAATTGAAAGTCTCATGTCTCCAGGTAACAGCACATAGAGCAAAACACAATGTGCTACCTCAAAGAGTTGTGCGTATAGCCAGCTTCTAGGGCATGGGGTGGGATTCAGCAGCCCTCAAACTGTTGCTAGACTACAACTTCCATCATCCCTGACCACTGGCCATGTTTGCTGGATGTGATGGGAGTTGGAGCCCTACATCTGGAGGGCACAGGTGCCCCACCCCTGATCTAGGGTGAATGAGAGTAGTAACCCCGCCATAAATTGACTTCATTTATCTACCTCTTCCTTAACAGCCTTATCACTAAACCTGGCTTCCCTGGACATAAACTGGGTGACTATTCGGCAGTAAAATCCCAGTACCTTGTGTGAGTTTGACCAAAGAGAACATAAAGAGGAGCCTACCAACTCCAGCAAATCTTAGAGAGCTGCTCAACAAAGCACAAAAGAGCTTGTTCATGCTTCTTTTATCCCAAACTCAACCAATGTCATGAAAGTGGAAGACAAATGGGTCTTTACCATCACCATTTCCATATCATGGCCACCAGCTCTGTGTCTTAAGATTGGCCTTCAACATAATAGGATTTGGAGAAATAAAGCAGCTACTCTGTTGTGTTCAAGCATGTCCTGATGCACTGGTGCAAGTAATAGGGCCTTGGACTTCCATTCCAAAGTCCTGCTTTGATGGAACTACTGTCCTAACGTCAACACCAAGTTTCCTGGAACCCATGAAGCCATTTGATATTACCAGCTCCTTCCAACAATATAATTTCAGCCTGGGAACCTCAGAACAAATAGGTAGAAGTGCCACTAAGGGGCACTGTTGCTTGTTGCACATGAAGCTCTATAATCCATTGGATTGATAAGACTCTGCAGTATATGGTTTCCAGGGGCAAAAGAGTCAACAGTCAGCGCTATAGAGGATGTAGAAGAATGGACCTACAGTTTTCCAGCTTCACTGTACATAACTTTTTATTATTATTTTTTATTTGGAAGGAAGGATGCCATGCTGACAATAGCTCTAGCAAAAGCTTGTGGAATAGTGGGGTTAGGGCCAGAAAGTGGAGCCCGGCTGGATCAGCATCCTGTTGTCACAGTGACCAAACAAATACCAATGGGAAGCTTGCAAGCAGGATGTGAGACAGCAGCAACCCTTATTATGCCCAGCAATTGGTATTCAGCCTCTGACACTGTAGTTCAGGGGTCACCAACCTAAGGCCCATGGGCTGGAAGCAGCCCACGGAGGTCATTTGACCGGCCCACGAGCTGCCCCCGAACTGAGCTGCCCGCTTGCGCACTGCACTAAACCAGCACAGCGCAGCGCGAGGACTCGCTTCCGTGGCACCAGAAATCGCGTCTGCGCCAGAAATCATGGGCGGGTGCACAATCCGGCCCACAAAGGGATCTCCAGAGGACTGATCCAGACCAGGCAAGATAAAGCTTGCTGACCCCTGCTGTAGGAAGTACATACACAGTCATACATTTCCATACAAATGTGCAGGAAGGGAGAAATAATGTAGGACCATGCAGGGGGAGCAAAATCTTCAGAGCGTAGTAATTTAGCTACTGGAACCTAGAAAGCTTTTCCTTTTCCCTGCTCAAAAACCACAGGATCAAGTAACTTGTTCATTTCTCAAATGTGTTATTTTCAGGATCCATCACACACCTCAAGATTACATACTAGTGAACTACATTCCATTCAGCTGAGATTTCCTAGATAGCTTTGTTATGACTCACCTCTTGAAAGGAGGAGAATGGTTTCTTTCTCACACTCACTCTCCCTCACACATACTTTCTGCCCCCAGTCATGGCGATCTGACTACAAGAGGGTGCTTTCACAGATAGGGACCAAACTAGTTCTTGTTCCAATCAGTTTGCTAAAAAGCCCTTCGCCTTCATCACTAGCAAGGACCAGACAGTCACACAAAAGAGATGTCTAAAGGCAATTCTAGCTGCTCAGTTGAATATATTATCGTTCCTGCACTCTAAGCTAGAGTTCACAAAGCTAAGCTAGGACTTGAATCCACTATCCCTGATCATTTTTTGGAATTATAAAGTGCTGGCAACCTCAGTGTTGGCAATTTAGAAGGTTGTCAAAGTCTCCTGCTTACCCCTTTCACTAAATTCACTACTCCCAAGATCTAAAACACACATTCTAATCTCTACATTAAGTGCTCGATAACATAGAGGTTTCAAAATGGGGGAAAAAACCCCTATATAAATCCCTTTACCGTCATGAGAAATTTAACCTTCACAACGTCTTGGGTTTCTTTTTTGCCTACCTTCACAAGTATGTTTTTGACTGTATTTATTGCAAGGGAAGGGAAACTGAAACAAACAGTAGATAGGAACTTGCTGTTAAAAGCTGCTGACAATTTCAAGATTAGAACCTGGGGAACACTTCACTACACCCAGTTTGTTTTCTGCTCTGATAGCAAAGGCTGCTATGCAGATCCGCCTCTTGGCTGTAGTCCCAAGCACACTTGTGGCTGGCAGCCCTCACCTTATGCTGGGAAATTTGACTCTCATGAAGGATTCAAGACTGGAATGAGGAAGAGGAGAAGCAAGCAAGCAAGCAAGCAAGCAAGCAGTGGACTGTCAGACGAGATGGGAGAAGCAAGGTTCAGGGCATTTATTTTATAAAGCAAACGTCACTCTAGCGAAAACAGTAAAAAAACAAGCTAGCACCTTATCAGCTTGAAGCAGGAAATGAAACAATGTGAGCAACATAGTGAAATGGGAAGGGCCTGGAGGAAACTGTAGCGTCGAAAAATACTTCCATTGTCATTTAACCCTAGCCTATGTTTTCACAAATACTTTCTATCATACAATGGTCTGTTATATTTGGCATCTTCAAGCGTACCTGTGATGCCCATACCAGGTGCTATATTGCAGTAGTGACCAGCAGGGCAGCAATGCTGATCTGGCTTCCCTATGCCATATGCCCCTGCCACTTACCAAGAGGGAGAGCGGTAGGGTGGCAGGGAGCTTGGCAAAGTGTGGGCACAGTGCCAGAAACATCGAATTGGCTCCACTGCTGCGCCCACACCATGCCAAGCCTCCATCTTGTTAACCGACAGTGGCAGGAACCTTTGGAAAGCCAGCTCCGCAACACAGCTGGGTCTATGCTGCCCCACCAGCCACTACTGTTCACTGCCAAACAATATGGTGGGTTTTATACCAAAGTGGGTGCTGACAAAGGAAGTGCAAAGCTACATGCTTCTTATCTTGCTGCTGCCAAAGACCACCAGGAACTGAAGATGTAGCTCAAAGAACATGGGACAATGGTTCGAACTAGGAGGAAAGTGATGGGAAGACTGGCGATCAGGGTGTCTCAGGGACAGTGGTTGAGGGTTACTGGGTTCCCTATCACAAGCTTCCTTATGGATGGATTTCATAGCTTGAAGATGCCAAAGGTGAAATGGTTACATCTAATAATATTCACTAACGCAGAGGCATTTGCAGCACACCAAAGCCATATGCATAGTTCAACGTATGTTTAACCACAACATTAACCCCAATGCTATCCTCTCACCTCCACGGCTAGGAATGCATCAACCTCGTTGTGGAAGGTATCGAAAAGGAGACTCAAGGCCTGCCTATTGGAAGAAACAACAAGAGACAGCTTGGCACAGAAAAAGGAAGCAAGTCACGGCTTGTACGTATGGAGGAAACGGATCTCTGTCAAGGCGAGTTCTTAAGCAACAGCCCAAAGTCATTGGTCCATCTAGTTCAGAATTGGCAGTGCCTCCCGAGATTCTCAGATGGAAGACTTTCCCAATCCCTACCTGAAGATGCTTGGCTTCAATTTGGGACCTTCTGAATGTAAGCCATGCTCCACTACTAAGCCAGGGCCCTCTCTCCCAAGAGGATGGAGGAATTTCAATATGGAAGGCCTAAATTAAGAACTCCAGCACTGGAACTATTTTTGTTTCACTTTGGGGGGTTTTGGGGCGGCACAGTGCTTTTTTCCTAGAAAAATAGGTGCCAGCACTCACCATGAAGTTGTTACAGTAAGTGCCACACTTTTTAACAACAGCAAAAAGAGGTGTCGGTACTGTGTACCCTTGAGTACCCCCTTTAAAAAGGCACTGGCTTTACATAGGCCACCTGAAGTATGCTGCTGCTGCCGCCACTCCATAAAATCATAGAATTGCAGAGTTGGAAGGGACCACAAGGGTCATCTAGTCCAACCACCTGCAATGCAGGAATATTTTGCCCAACGTGGGGCTTGAACCCGTGACCCTGAGATTCTCTGTTCATCTTTACCTGGTGATGGTCTGCTTGATTGGCCTTTCCTGGAGGTGAACGTAGTGGTTGAGCGTGGAAGGACTCTGGTCATCGTTCACCTGCACAAGTGAAGGTTAATTACTCACATGCATCTTGACTCCGTTTGCACGTAAGGAAAACCATGGCTTAGTGTGAATGAGGAAACGTGCAGGTTCCTGGAGCAAAATCATGGTTACTGCGCTCCTCCCCTGGTCCTGCTGCAGCTAAGCCATGGGCTGGCTTAGCATTACTATTATTTTTTATTTATTACCCATCATCCACCCTAGGATCTCAGGGTGGAAACAGTTCAAAACAATTTACAATCACAAAAATAGTGCAGGTCATAAAAATATACAATTCAGGTGTCAAAAACCAGAGTTAATAGGTACCTCTTCAGTATTTGCGGAAAGCTGAACAATGAAGACGCACCTCTGTGGGGAGGGGGTTTTGCAACGTAGGGGCTGCCAAAGAGAATCCCCTCTCCCAGACCAACCCCCTTCCGGCTCCACCCACTTTTAAAACCCGAGAGTTACATGGAAGGAGAGGGCCTTTCAGAGGTTTAACACTTCTGGGTACAGGGAGGTCCTTTTAAGGAGGAGGAGCAACACTGCCTCCTTCAAGGCAGATGGTACTTCCCCCTTCTCCAGTGAGGCATCAATCATTCCTGGGACCCACCCACTCAACCCCCTACTGCTGGCTCCAAGAATCCAAGATGGGCAAGGGTCAAGGAGGCACATCCTTAAACTGAAATAATCCAAACAGATCCAGTATGGATGGAACAGACAGTGCTCTAGATGCCACCATTGGACCTGCAACCTTAGGCAAGATGGAGCACATTTGCCATCTGTACTAGTAATGGCAGAGACAAAGTACAGTTCTGTTGCTCACTGGCAAGCAAATACTTACCGTCCTAGCCAAGTCAGTGCGCACAGCCTTCCTCTTCATCAGCTGCAGCCGGATATCAATGTCAAACTTCCTGCAGTGCTGGATGTATTCATGACTTCCCAGTGGATGTTTGCTGAAAGGATGCAAACACATCAATAAATTGTAACTAAATGGCTTTCCCCCCTGTGCTGTATGGAGGATAAACCAGGCAGGAAAGAGCAGATTACTTGGAGCCTCCAGCACCTAATATATCCTAGCTCTGCAACTGCTTTGGCTTGAAGACACTGGGTGTGTCAAGTAATCTTTATATACTTCAGTTTTGCTCTCTGAGAATCAGAGGTCTACAAATTCCATAGCTAGGCTTCAGTTAAATGTATATACTTTCCCCCACCCAGTGTAAAAAATTGCAACACTCAAGAATGTCCAAAAGAAAACTCGAAAGCTTCAGGAATGACAAAGAATGAAAGATTAAATATAATATGTACATCAGGTGAATTCTAAAAAAAGGTTTAAGCCTGAACTGCAACAATGATAAAAATGTATTGAAGCGGAGAATCTTCGGGAGGCAGATTAGCCAAATCACAACTTGAAGATCTGGCTCTTTCTAACTGTCCTGCAACCTCCTTGTAACTCATGACCTCACAGTATGGTCTACTTAAGACCCACGTGCATCTTTGCAAACCCAAATCTATAACATAAAGCCCTGGAGCCAACCTCTGAGCCATTGCCTGCGATTCTAATGAAACATGCCCACAGAAGAAGCAAAGCTATGCTGGAAGGGCAGTGACAAAAAGGAAGTCTGGTCCTTTCACCTGCCAAAGGAAAGGGTCAATTCTTATCTATGTCAAGCCTGCATCCTGGCACAGCTAGGCACAGCTGCCATCACACAAGAAAGCCAGTTTGCAGAGACAGGAGAGAGGGAAGGGGGGGGGGGAGTGTTGTGTTTTTAAAGGGAAGAAAGAAAAGTAGAGTAATAATAATGAAGCAGCTCAAACTTCAACAGCTGGAAAAAGGAGATAGCCAAAAGAGAGTCAGGAGCGCCCACAAAGGAAGATTTTGCATTCATTTTCAGGAAGTGCCACAAGGCATTCTTATTCAGGTTGGCTTGTAACACCGGCCCCTAAGCAGATAGGGAATTCCTGAAAACATTTAATTTCGACCGGGCCTGGAGGGCCTCCTGCTGCTGCTGCTGCTCTCAGTGGCTTGCTCTGCTGCCCCTCCTGTCCTGCCACACATCCCCACCCCCAGCTATTCTGTCATTTTAGCAAAAGGGGAAAGAAAGTGTAATTGCAGTTTGTGGGCAAATGCGGGGTGTACTTCTCATATATTCCCTGATCAACTCAGGGAGTGAGAAGGACGTGACAAGGGCAAGGGGCCTTGGGAGGGACCACAACTTGGTGTTACATCACAGGATTTGCCTGCAGATGGTCCCAAGTCCAGTCCCTGGCATCTGCAGTTAGAAAAGAATAAGGTAGCAGGTGCTGGGGCAGGACCCCTGAAGAGCTGCTGCCAGTCAGAATAAACAATACTGGGCTAGATGGACTGCCTGGCCACAGCTCAGTGGTAGAGCATCTGCCTTGCGTGCAGAAGCTCCCATGTTCAATTCCAGGTAGGGCTGGGAATGGTCCTTGTCCGAAATGCTGGAGAGCTGCTGGTGGTCAGTGTAAAAGATCTAGAGCTAGGTGGACCAATGGTCTGCCTATGTTCCTACGCGCTTGCAAATATGTATATGTGTTCAATGAAAAGGAGCATCTATCACTGTTGGTGCTTGTACAATTTAAAGTGTTTGTCCCACAGAAGAAGCCTCCCTGCCTGGCTGGCAGATAAAATTCCCACTGTTTCTATTCTCAAGGCTGCAACCTGAATGGGTGTGGGCACTTTGAAACCTATGAAAAGAAGGCTCTGTATATTTTATGAAGATTTATTTCCGTGCGTCTCCTGTAGGTGGACTCCCCCCACCCACCCCATTCAACGTCCCTGCCTGGTATCTGGGCTCAAGTCTGGGCATGTCAGGCAAGGAGTAACCACAGGTAAGTTTGCCTGACCTCTCGAGTCTGAGCTACATGAAGTTCCAAAACTTCTTTAAGTATTTGGCATGCACCAGGAATGGTTGTTTTATATATCTGAGAGCCAGTATCAAATGCATACAGTGAGATGTATAAAAAAAATTAAAACGCTAGCTTTTGTCTACAGAAGGGCACTTGTGTCAAAAGCTGAGGGAAACCAACGGCGCAGGAGACTGGAGTTTGCGAAAACCCCTCACCTTCAATCGTGCAGATCAGAGCTTAGTTAAAGGCAGAGGCGCATACAGACATTCTGAGATAGATGTACAAACTACTGCACAGAATCTTGAACAGAAGCAACTTTTTTTGTTTGTTTGTTTGTTTGTTTCCAGGAGGCGTCAGCTATGCAGAATGCTGCCTGCTAGTCTATGTGAAATTTAGGCAACCTCCTGCCTCCTTGCCGGACTGTGCTGAGTGCTGATTCACAAGCCACAGCTTCTCTTCCCACTCACCCTGATCCATGCTTTGAGTTCCTTTATTTTTAATATTGCCTTCTATGCGGGGACAGGGAGGGGATTAATATATATTTAAACGGATAAACATACCAGGATTTTTTTAGAGAAAGGGGTAAACAAACAAACTCAACACACAGCCTAAGAGCTCATCCTCACAACAAACAGAAATCAACAGTCTCTTCTTGAAGGAGACACGTGTATCTCAACCCCAAATCCCATTGAAATCTATTGGATTTGGACAGCATTCTAGGATTTAAATGACCGTTAAATCAATTTGTGGGAGCAGACACGTCCTCCATTTCCACATCTGTCCTGCCTTTTAGCTGACATGTACAAAATGTTTAAATAAAAGCTGTCACTAGTTTTCTAACATGCTATCCAATGCTTCAAAATCTCTCCTTTAGAACTGGAATTGAAATGCAGTGCTCAAAAGGTTTTATCGCTCAAACAAATTAAAACGTTCACGGGAAAATTATTATTACAGAGACTGGGATTTGTTCATGTGATATGTCCTGGACGAAAACCTAACAAATTCCCCCCATTCTAGTGCTGTACTGTTTTTCTGAACTTCATAAAATCATTATGGAATTCCAAATAAGCACATTTAAAAATACAAAAGATAACCAGAGCTCTTTCGCTTTTATTTCTTAGACTGCTTTCAGCAAATCCAAAAAAATGGTACATGCCCAAAGCGCATGTGGTTTGAGAATAAAAGCTATTTGCTAGCTAACTGCCAAGTCAGCAAAAGAAGCTACAAAATTGTTGCAGTGCATCAAGCTGAAACTGCAGCAAAGTTGTCCTAGGGGGAAGCTGCCTGGAAGGAGGGGCCGCCAGTTTACAACATTACTGCAGGAAACAAAGCCTTGCTCTTTTTGCCATATATTCCCAATGTAACAATTGGACTCGATAGTAAAACCATTTCAACTGTACACTGGTAACAGCACTTCGTCTATTTCAGAGATTGTCACATGTAAGAATAAAATAATTTGGCCATTTGCACCAACATGGACAGAATGTGGAAACCCTGTGCTATGTCCCTTTCTGCTTTATAGCTTGCCTTTTAGTTGCTAACAGCTTGCCTAGCACTGTCAAACAGGATCTCACGGCCAGCTTTTGCATGTTTCAAAGTACAGTTATCAATTGTCCTTGATTTCATTGCTTTATATATTTTTAATTTTGTTTTGTCTATACCTCCCTTCATCTGAAGATTTCTGGGCGGCTCACAAGATAAAAATGCAGGATAGAAGAACAAAACAGTTAAAACCCAAAAATATACCCTCCTCCCAAACGCATTTAAAAGGCCGTAGAATATTAATCAGCCAAAGGCCTGGTTGAAGAGGAATGTTGTTGAGATTTTTGTTTTAAAATCAAGCAGTACATACTGGTAAATTTGATAAAATAAATTAAATAAATGAACTCCAAGTGTGAAGGAACTTTCCCTGTGACCCCCTGGTGTCCCTCCATGCTGGCGTGAGTCCCCAACCACCACATAGCAGGAGCTTTTCCTTCCCTTGCTATTTATTTTGGCTCCAACACTGTGGAGGAAAGGTAGGCTCACCATTGCTAGAGGACGGTAGCTGCACTCTTATGGAAAGCGCCAAATGGCTACCATTTTTAATTGCTCAAATAGCATTGTTGTGAGGTGGTGTCGCTGCAGGGCTTTTCTGGACAATTTCACTGGTGGCCAACCAGTGTCCCTCACTAGAGGAGGGCTGGGAAAGGGGGTGCAGGGCAGCTGTCCAAAGATGACAGCCTTACTTCATCCTCCTCCAGTTTCTATCTGGTGGCGTGAAAAGAACTGAAGGTAGGCCTGTCCAAAAAAACACAACAACCCCTCTCTGTCTTCATGAAGCAAAGATTCCTGCTGCCCAAACAATGAAGGGGTTTGGGGAGGCTTGTTTGGGGAAGACGGGAAGCTTGATTGCAAAAAAGAGGAGGTTTCCAAAGATCTTTTGAAGGCGCTGCTGCAACAGAGCAGGGCATTTGCACACTAGCTCATTAGAGAGATTTCCATCCGGATGGAAGGTCAAGCAAGGAGCATTTCTGCTGTCTGCATCCGGCACTTTGTGTCCTGCCAAGAAGGCAGGCGTACAACACAGGCGAAGAGAAGGGTCAGCTCATTTCATTTCAATCTACGTGCGGAAAGGGGAGGGCGCAGCCTGCGTGCCAATTTGCACAGGGAATGCCTGCATTTTTGAGCTCGAGCAGAGATTTTGCAGGCCCGTAAAAGCCACCAGTTTTATTCATATCAAGATTATTGTGCTAAGCTTCCCAAACGGATACAATAAAAGTGTGCCCCTATGTTGTGAAGCGAAAGTTTTAAAAGCCAGAGGGCGTGGCACTTCTTCTTCGTTGACAGAAGCCATGAGGCAGCGCACATGGAATACAGTGGTACCTCTGGTTACATACGCTTCAGGTTACATATGCTTCAGGTTACAGACTCCACTAACCCAGAAATAGTACCTCAGGTTAAGAACTTTGCTTCAGGATGACAACAGAAATCATGCTCCGGCGGCGCGGCGGCAGCAGGAGGCACTGTTAGCTAAATTGGTGCTTCAGATTAAGAACAGTTTCAGGTTAAGTATGGAATCTCTGGAACGAATTAAGTACTTAACCCGAAGTACCACTGTATAATTCTACAAGGCTGTCTTTCTAGGAGAGCAAGGGAACTGAACAGGGCCTACTACACACCAACAAAACTCGCCCTGTTCTCAAGCGCTACAGGCAGCATGGCCCTTGCACCACGGCCCTGAGGGGAATTTCAGCCCTCCAGGTCTTAAAAGCAGCCTGAACTCCCACATGTTGAAGAAAGCTGTCTTAAGGACCTTAAGAGAGTTTGTTTGCCTTCTGCACATGGTCTTTGAGCCCTAACAGAAGGGTTTTCCACAGGGATCGGGAGGCAGAATTTGTTGCTTCTACTGCCGTGGCTATGTCTCACTATTACTTGTTTACAAGCTGGGAAGCTACAGCCACCTGGGACTACGAAAACAGCCTCCAGGCAGGGTCCAACCCATGAGAACAAATCAGGGACCCAGATGTGCAGGAGAGTACACAAATATAAGATCACTATGGGAGGGAGGGGTGGCCAGGAAGCGTTATATGCAGGACCCAATAGCCATTTTAATTAGTGGCTGGATTCAAACAGAGTTGTCTCCAATCCCAGTCCAGCTCATTAATCACCAAACCATTATTTGAACAGCAAGAAGATGGCCACCCCTCTGCAGCCTGTGCAGCCACCAGATGCCTTGCTAGCTTGCACTTATGATATAGACTGTAATTCATGAACAGGCCTTTTGCTTTCCATAAATACGGTGCCAGATGCCTCTGCAAGGAAAAAAAGCAACTTAAAAGGGGGGGGGGACTCACGGCGCCTGTGGGTTCTAGATTGGCAGTGTAGCTTCTACTCATCTGATACAAATTTCTTGTTTCTGCTTTTAGTTAAGGCATGTTCTCTGCTGGTGGCAACGTGGCCGTTTAAAAATAAGCAAGCATTGCAAGGACTAATAAGAAATATTTCAATAGCTCCTACTGGTTCTATGGGCTTCAGCCTGGGACATTGTTTCCCAACTCCCCCCTGCAGTGGTTGGCTGAGTTCTTCCGACAGGCAGCCATCCCTGGACTCCACTGCAGTCACAAGAGATTTGCTATGCAGGCAGTGCATGCTCGAAAGTGCTAAGAGATCTTGTGGTGCCAAAAGTGATATAGTTAGATCTCTGAGCCGTTTAGATACACACACACTCTCTCTCTCTCACTGTCATTCATCAATGCAGAGAAAGTTAAACCATGGATTAGGTCACTTTGCTCACTGCCAGGGTTCCACAAGAGCACGAAATAGCCTCAAGACTTACAAAAACTTTCATAGTGTTCCATACATAAATAATGAAATCTGGGATATTTGTTCCCTTGATCTGGCTTTCAATGCTTGAGCTCTCCCTTGCACCGCCCCCCTTCTCGCGCGCGCACACACACGAGAGAGAGAGAGAGAGAGAGAGAGAGAGAGAGAGAATGGTTGTCCGCAGAGGGCTCTGTGGTTTTTAAGTCTGTTCACTAACAAGCTAGTCCCAGTAATAATCAGTTTGCACTTGCCAACTTGCATTCCCAGTCGCTGTAACTGGACCACAAGCTCTTAAGATCAAAACGACAAAGCCACTCTCAATGCCTCCGTACATAAATGAGTAATTTGTTTGGTGGAAGTGCAGCACACCATGGTCAAGGAGGCCAGGTCGGGTGGTCTAAACCGTCTGCCCAGAGCTTGGAGTGCTAGCTCCCGGGTGGAGGACAGCCAACCCATAGGCAAAGTTTATTGATTTTTCTGCTGAAAGCAGATGGTATCTTCATTATTCCCCCAGAGGAGATTTCATCTAACCACACCGCTCAGTACCAAAGAGAAGCAAAAAAGAGCCCCAAAGATGGGACTGCTTTTCAAAGGCAGCAAATGTGGGAAGGAGATATGTGCCCCACTGTCCAGCTTGCTCAAAGCAGAACCACGTATGGAAGGGATACAACAGCTCTCAGTCTACAGTTCCGCATCACAAAGTGCACCAATTGTCCACCGTCTTGCGGAAGCAGTTGGTGAGAGAAATATAGCAGTAAACAATCTTTGCCTTTTGAATACCCAGTTTCCAGCTATGTCTGCTTGATGATGACATCAAGGAATGCATCAGTCTCCAGCATATTCTACAGTGGTGCCTCGCAAGACGAAATTAATTCGTTCCGCAAGTTTTTTCTTCTTGCGAGTTTTTCGTCTTGCGAAGCACGGTTTCCCATAGGAATGCACTGAAAATCAATCAATGCATTCCTATGGAAACCGCCTTCAGACCAGGTCCGGGGACAGTCTGTCCCCCGACCTCTTCTGAAGGCTGGGGGGGGGGGCAAGGGCTTTTCTTCCTACTGCCAGCCTTCAGAAGGCTGTTCTGAAGGCTGGCGGTGGGAAGAAAAGCCCTTCTCCCCACCTCCCGCCCCGCAAGCTCCGGGGACAGGAGGGCTTTGCTGCCGACCGCCAGCATTTTAAAAGCCCCCAGGACAGCGGAGACTTCTCCCCTGTCCCAAGGCGATTTTAAAATGCTGGTGGGCGGCAGCGAAGCCTCCGCTGTCCTGGGGCGATTTTAAAATGCTGGTGGGTGGCAGCGAAGGCTTCGCTGCCGCCCGCCAGCATTTTAGGATCGCCCGGGACAGTGGAGAAGTCTCCGCTGTCCCGGGAAGGCAGGCGGGGGGGAGCAAAGACTTTTGCCCCCCGCCGGCCTTCAGAGTCTTTGCTCCCGACCGCCAGCATTTTAACAGAGGTCCCCGGAGATTTCCCTATGGGCTTTCTTCTTGCGAAGCAAGCCCATAAGGAAATTCGTCTTGCGGAACGACTCAAAAACGGAAAACTCTTGTCTTGCGAGTTTTTCGTTTTGCGAGGCATTCGTCTTGCGAGGCACCACTGTATCTGTGAGTCTGCTTCATTTATGACCATTCTGTAAGATTTCTGTTGTGTCGGGGTTCAGGGAGAAAGCAATGCACATCCTTCATTTGGCATTCCTCCATTCCATCAATCTAAAAAGTACTAAGTCAGTCCATCACCATAGCACAAGCTAAAGGCAAATACCTTAAAGAAATGCAACTTATTTGACTCATCTATCAACTTACTAAGCATGACAGTCATCTAAAGAGGGATACTTGGCACCTTCCTAATTCATGAAGTGACTCTTCCATGGAACATGAATTTCAACACAGTCAATGAGGTTTAGCAATATCTTTCCACAGCCCAAGGCTTCCGCTGGGGTGTCTTGGCAGGAATCGCTCAATGATTTAAAAAATAAGGAAGTAAAATACATCACATAGCCCTAACTATGTTCCTAACAGGTGCTAAAATAATCCAGGCTTCACATCACCCTGCTTTGGGGAGAAGCGGATGTTATATGCCAAGCGATGATTAAACTAGTGGAAACTGTGTACGCAGCAAATGGGTGAAGTCACAGAAGTATCCCAAATGGAGGCTGTAAAATTGTGACTGATGCCATCCTGACAAACATAGCAGTGACTAACCCAGATTTCTATTTCTCTGCTTATTTATTGAAAGAGATTTCTATCCTAAAGTGGTCCTTCAGTCTTCAGTGGTGAAAAAGTCTATGGAACGGCCTAACACAACATTCTGTGAGATGGGGTGGGGGAATCTTTGACGATCAGAGGGAGGATCTATAAAACACACTTTGTAAGAGGGTTAAAGAACAATAGTGGTCAATGGGGCAACAGCACTTACCTGATCTCCCATCACTAGCATTGTTGCAGCTTACCAGAAGGAAGAGGGATGAGGTTTGTGAGGTGCAAATGCAGCAGCAGTGCACTGGATTGGCTCAGCCAGTACATTTGCACCAGGCTGACCTCACTGCCACCTCATCCCTCCTCCACCTGGTATCTGGCAGTGACACCAGTGATGGAGTCAGGTAAGCACTGCCACACAGCACTAGTGACCACTACCATTCAAGATATGTGCAAAGCTTGCAAACCGGTGTGGTCCCAAAAGGTAAAGAATTGTGATTGCTAGGGCAGCACTCCATAGGTAGCATCCCACACCCCACAAAACATCAGGGTCTATTTCTGCAGCACACCATGAGAGCACAAGATTTAGAATGCACCAATGGAGGCAAAGAAAAAGGAAAAACCAGGCAGGAAGTCTTTAACAGCACAAGCCTCTATGTGTCTACTCGGATGTTAATTGAGTTTAATGGGGCTTACTACAAAGTAAGTGAGTAAAGGATGTCAGCCTAAACTTTTTTGGACAAGCATTGCCCATTGACTCACTTTTGCAGGAATTCCTCAAGGCCACACAGTTTGAGAACGAAGTCATCCACATCGATATCACACAAGTCATCATGAGTGTAGCATAAAGTCTGATAGATGAGCAAGTCCACGGTGGAGGAGCCTGCCAGGAGGGGGGGAGGGAGAGAACAATCACAGCATGATGAGTCTCAAGACAACATTCCCTGGAATTTGCCATCCTGGGCCGTTCCCTCCTAAGTCCAGTAGACTCCCTCTGGCATCACAGACTCCACAATTCTCCCAGAATTTGATTATATTTCTGTTCCCTTCACAGCAATACAAAATGTCACCAGAAAACCATGCAGACCCTCCCAACCTAGGTCTAGAAGAGACTTCTGTGAGATTAACTTCTAGCGCAGCTCATTTCATTGCTGTGAAAAGGAGCATATAATATACCTAATACTGAAACAGTTCTCAAAAATTCCTGCCCCCAGGAACCACTTGAAAATTGCTGGGGTTCTCCTTGGATTACTTAAAAATAAAAGATGACAAGCCCTTGTTAGCCTCTTTGATAATATATCCCTGGTCTATTTGACCCTCGTCTCTGTCATCCAAAAATAAATCAATCAAGAGTAAGACCAAATACATATATTCTGGCCTGTCCAGCATCTTTCTGTAGACCATATGAATGGAGCTTATGGGCCACCAGTGATCCACAGACCACAGTTTGGGAACATTTGCTCTGTTGATACAAGCAAAAGTGCACCCCAGTTCAAACCAGCAAAACTTACAGTCACAAGTAAAAGTGAGAGGCTCCTGCAGGCTGTCATAAACCACAGTCACTTTCAAGCTGACTCCATGGCCAAGGTGTTCACGACTGAGGTTGACAGCACTCCAGACAAAACCAGTAAGGGAATAGTCCTTGGTACTGTAGCCAGATCTAAGTCTGTGGGCAAAATGAGATGGGTACAATTAGTTTCCATTACCACCGAATGCCCATTCCTTGTGGCATCTGATAGGATCTCCTCTTTTCCCTTACTCTTTTTTAAATAAGGAGACGCGCTGTCAAAGGTCTTTGCACTTGATCTCATCTTTGACCCCTGTTAAAATGTATACCAGTGTATTACGCTACTGAGATTCTCAATTTCCCATTTACTCAGATAACTGATTTGATCTTCTGAAATATGTGGCTAAACTAACACCAAATCTAAGATTCCTGCCTTAAAGGAACTTGAATTTCATAACTATCTTGTGGGGTCAATCAAATGAAGTGAGTATGAAAGAGCATATGGCCTAGAGATTAATTTGTGCTTCAACAATGAATGAAACTCAGGTTTGTTTGCCCTCCAGCATGATAACATATCCCAAGCAGTAGCTGTATAGGGCTTAACTAGGAAGCTGCCTCCCTGACACCGGCATTGCTATACCTGTGCCCTGGATGGGCAGGGTGGTAGTGAGGTTGGTGCTGCACAGATGTACTGGCAGGGGCACCCACACAGCCCTTACCTATCTGCCACCCTGCCCCAACCAGGTAAGTTGTAGCAATGCCCATGTTGGAAGGGCAGCTTCCCAGTGCTGCCCCACCACACTGACCGCTAATGATCTCAAGTAGTGCAGAGGCCCAGATACTTGATGTGTTGATTGTCGCTAACCTAGACTTCATCTAACTCTAGACATGCTGAAGTAGACTACAAAATGATGAATGGGAAAGGAAAATATCATGTATGTACATCTGAAGAACACTGAACCTTTTTGAGATGTGCTACTTAGAGAAAGAAAATGGAGAGAGAGAAAGGATCACGCTGACCAAATGTCAGAAAAATTGACTTCTGTTTTCTCTAATAACAGGCTAACTCTTAGCCAGACCAACAGACTGAAACTCTGTGCTGGTTTGAGCTATGTGTGCAATCCATGTTGTTGGCCTTGTGACATTCCCCGCTACCTTTACTTCCAAAGCATGGGAGGAATGCCTCCTCTGCCTTCTGTTGCTGCTGCATTATCGCAAGCCATGCCAGGAATTATAATCCCAAATAGGTTCATCCTCATCCAATCCACTACAGGCTTAGATTCTTTCCACTGGAGCCATTGCTTAAACAAAGTGCAACAAAAACTCTAGGGACAAAGAGGATTTTTTCCCCAGTCGCTGAGGATTAATCAACAGCAGTAATTAATTGCTTGAGGCAGTTAGGCCATTGCTTATCTTAATTCCTTCTATTTCCGATGTTCAGAGGTGAGGTAGCCAAGGAGATGCTATCCATGCAAAAGAGGGAGGTACTGGCAGGCTCCAAGAGAAATGTCAAGGTTTGGAAAATTGCGGGTAGGGGAGCCCCACAGGGGAAGATCCTCAAAAAACAACCCAATGAGTTCAGAGGATTTTCAGTGGCCAAGGAATGCTGACTGTTTGGTGGGGATAATGGAAAACTAGGTGGAAGAGGGAATGGAATGCAGTAGAGTATGGCTGGCCTGCTATAACAGGAGCACTCGACAACGGAACATTTTATCATAGGTCCCACTTACAGATACTGACCACAACCACAGTTCTGTAAGTTCTGGTCCTTATGGAGCCCCCTTGGAGGGGATGGGAAGCAAAGGCAACCCAATGAAGACTGAGCATGTTCAATGGGCACAGAACATTGACCAACTGTGGGGCAGTGCTGGAATGGACCGGGTGGAATTCTGAATAGCAGCACTCTGCTATTTTGATGCAGGGCTCCCTTGCAGATACTTAGGTTCCAAGGAGGACTGCAGCCAAAGGATCCCCTTAGTAGGGTGCTTTGATGAGTCCTAGACTGGTACTGGTGGTGACCATTTTGTGCCCATTCAATACACATGCACCATGGAAGGGGGCAGAATGGAGCGGGGTGGGCTTATGCCAACGCACACAAAAACCCACAAAGCAACCCCCACACAAAGGGGGAGTTGCCTGTACTTACACATCCAGCATATGGCAGAAAGCAGCAACCTCTTCATCCTTCTCCTCAGAAACCTCAAACAGCTCATAGCCATTGGCCACAGGATAATGTTGAGAAGTGGTCTGATACCAAACAAGAAATGGAAATAGAAACAATACTCAGTGAAATATAGTTTCTACTATCCACCCCCCAACTGGTACACTGGCCAATCTCAGATTTCTTTTATTTCCATAACTCAGTATACAGGATTATATCCTAATCAGCACAAGTGAAGTTTCCTCTTGGAACAGGGTCTTCATTCTTCCTCCATGCTGCGGACTTTATTCCTCATCTCACCCAAGCCACTCCTGACTGATGGTCAGCGACCCTCAGGAATGATGAGGGATGTAGCCTGGGGGTGGGTGGGGGGCTACAGCTGGAGAACAGTCTCTGCTCCTCTTGTGCAAGAGGAAGTGCTGTTGGTTCATATAATCTGTGCTTAGGATCAATTCATGGAGAAGTTGCACCAATCTACACTGTCAACTGGGCAAATCTGCCAGTTTTTGAATCTCTGTTTCTCATTTTTTCCAATCTTAAATTCAGTTCTCCACATTTATGCAGCACTTTGCAATTTTTTGCAAAAACAAAACAAAACAAAACCTGAAAATTCACCAGCATTTTAATACGAATTTCTTCCAACCAACACATTTTTGTACACTATTCTGACAAATACATTTTTTGTAAACAATTTTCCCCAACACACATGTAACTTTCATGAATATATGCATTTATATGCATATTTTGGCCTAATATTATGTATTTTTGTATGCATTGCTTGGCTATAGAGCAGCACTGCAAAATTCTGAAAACTGGGTTTTGAATGATGACTGTGTTTCAGTTTGCATATTGTTTTGAAAAGTGTGAATTTTCTAAGTCTGCCTTTAAATGTGAACTGAATCAAATTTCTTTCTCATCTTCTCTACCCACAAAATTAGGATACCAAAAAAAATAATATGGTTGAGTAGAAAAGACAGATGTCTGCACATGATGAAGAAGCGTGAGAGAGTGTTTCTTCTCCACATGACTTCCTTTCAGTTCAACCCACCTTAACCCTAACAGCCTTGGCAGCTTTGTAGTGCTCTGATAAATGTGGGTTAAGTTGTGCATTGAGCTTATGCTGCAGATCTATCCAGCTCACTGTATTGAGGAGGTTCTTGCTTTGGCTTACAGCTATTAATTCAACCATTAATATCAGTTATTGATATGAGGACAACATCTGCACTCCTTTGAGCCAATGCAGAACTCAGAACTGCTGCAAATAGCTTTGGATTTATTGCCTGCCTTAAAAAAAAATGAAGAAAAAGAAAGCAGAACACATCTTGAATGCTGGATGAACTGATATGATCTAAGTTCAGTGCTT